>NW_027469887.1:0-55245 GCF_051020765.1 Lasioglossum baleicum | reverse complement strand
ATGCATCCCGCAGGCTAGTCGAGTAAAAACACGTGCGAGAGGATGCATCCCGCAGGCTAGTCGAGTAAAAACACGTGCGAGATGATGCATCCCGCAGGCTAGTCGAGTAAAAACACGTGCGAGAGGATGCATCCCGCAGGCTAGTCGAGTAAAAACACGTGCGAGAGGATGCATCCCGCAGGCTAGTCGAGCAAATACACGTGCGAGAGGATGCATCCCGCAGGCTAGTCGAGAAAAACACGTGCGAGAGGATGCATCCCGCAGGCTAGTCGAGTGAAAACACGTGCGAGAGGATGCATCCCGCAAGGCTAGTCGAGTAAAAACACGTGCGAGAGGATGCATCCCGCAGGCTAGTCGAGTAAAAACACGTGCGAGAGGATGCGTCCCGCTGGCTAGTCGAGTAAAAACACGTGCGAGAGGATGCATCCCGCAGGCTAGTCGAGTAAAAACATGTGCGAGAGGATGCATTTCGCAGGCTAGTCGAGTAAAAACACGTGCGAGAGGATGCATCCCGCAGGCTAGTCGAGTAAAAACACGTGCGAGAGGATGCATCCCGCAGGCTAGTCGAGTAAAAACACGTGCGAGATGATGCATCCCGCAGGCTAGTCGAGTAAAAACACGTGCGAGAGGATGCATCCCGCAGGCTAGTCGAGTAAAAACACGTGCGAGAGGATGCATCCCGCAGGCTAGTCGAGCAAATACACGTGCGAGAGGATGCATCCCGCAGGCTAGTCGAGCAAAAACACGTGCGAGAGGATGCATCCCGCAGGCTAGTCGAGTGAAAACACGTGCGAGAGGATGCATCCCGCAAGGCTAGTCGAGTAAAAACACGTGCGAGAGGATGCATCCCGCCGGCTAGTCGAGTAAAAACACGTGCGAGAGGATGCATCCCGCAGGCTAGTCGAGTGAAAACACGTGCGAGAGGATGCATCCCGCAGGCTAGTAGAGTAAAAACACGTGCGAGAGGATGCATCCCGCAGGCTTGTCGAGTAAAAACACGTGCGAGAGGATGCATCCCGCTGGCTAGTCGAGTAAAAACACGTGCGAGAGGATGCATCCCGCAGGCTAGTCGAGTAAAAACACGTGCGAGAGGATGCATTTCGCAGGCTAGTCGAGTAAAAACACGTGCGAGAGGATGCATCCGCAGGCTAGTCGAGTAAAAACACGTGCGAGAGGATGCATCCGGCAGGCTAGTCGAGTAAAAACACGTGCGAGAGGATGCATCCCGCAGGCTAGTCGAGTAAAAACCCGTGCGAGAGGATGCTTCCCGCAGGCTAGTCGAGTAAAAACACGTGCGAGACGATGCTTCCCGCAGGCTAGTCGAGTAAAAACACGTGCGAGAGGATGCATCCCGCAGGCTAGTCGAGTAGAAACACGTGCGAGAGGATGCATCCCGCAGGCTAGTCGAGTGAAAACACGTGCGAGAGGATGCATCCCGCAGGATAGTCGAGTAAAAACACGGGCGAGAGGATGCATCCCGCAGGCTAGTCGAGTAAAAAACACGTGCGAGACGATGCTTCCCGCAGGCTAGTCGAGTAAAAACACGTGCGAGACGATGCTTCCCGCAGGCTAGTCGAGTAAAAACACGTGCGAGACGATGCTTCCGCAGGCTAGTCGAGTAAAACACGTGCGAGAGGATGCATCCCGCAGGCTAGTCGAGTAGAAACACGTGCGAGAGATGCATCCCGCAGGCTAGTCGAGTGAAAACACGTGCGAGAGGATGCATCCCGCAGGATAGTCGAGTAAAAACACGGGCGAGAGGATGCTTCCCGCAGGCTAGTCGAGTAAAAACACGTGGCGAGACGATGCTTCCCGCAGGCTAGTCGAGTAAAAACACGTGCGAGAGGATGCATCCCGCAGGCTAGTCGAGTAGAAACACGTGCGAGAGGATGCATCCCGCAGGCTAGTCGAGTGAAAACACGTGCGAGAGGATGCATCCCGCAGGATAGTCGAGTAAAAACACGGGCGAGAGGATGCATCCCGCAGGCTAGTCGAGTAAAAACACGTGCGAGAGGATGCATCCCGCAGGCTAGTCGAGTAAAAACACGTGGGAGAGGATGCATTCCGCAGGCTAGTCGAATAAAAACCCGTGCGAGAGGATGCATCCCGCAGGCTAGTCGAGTAAAAACATGCGCGAGAGGATGCATCCCGCAGGCTAGTCGAGTAAAAACACGTGCGAGAGGATGCATCCCGCAGGCTAGTCGAGTGAAAACACGTGCCAGAGGATGCATCCCGCAGGCTAGTCGAGTAAAACACGCGCGAGAGGATGCATCCCGCAGGCTAGTCGAGTAAAAACACGTGCGAGAGGATGCATCCCGCAGGCTAGTCGAGTGAAAACACGTGCGAGAGGATGCATCCCGCAGGATAGTCGAGTAAAAACACGGGCGAGAGGATGCATCCCGCAGGCTAGTCGAGTAAAACACGTGCGAGAGGATGCATCCCGCAGGCTAGTCGAGTAAAAACACGTGCGAGAGGATGCATCCCGCAGGCTAGTCGAGCAAATACACGTGCGAGAGGATGCATCCCGCAGGCTAGTCGAGCAAAAACACGTGCGAGAGGATGCATCCCGCAGGCTAGTCGAGTGAAAACACGTGCGAGAGGATGCATCCCGCAAGGCTAGTCGAGTAAAAACACGTGCGAGTGGATGCATTCCGCAGGCTAGTCGAGTAAAAACACGTGCGAGAGGATGCATCCCGCAGGCTAGTCGAGGAGAAACACGTGCGAGAGGATGCATCCCGCAGGCTAGTCGAGTAAAAACACGTGCGAGAGGATGCATCCCGCAGGCTAGTCGAGTAAAAACACGTGCGAGAGGATGCATCCCGCAAGGCTAGTCGAGTAAAAACACGTGCGAGAGGATGCATCCCGCAGGCTAGTCGAGTAAAAACACGTGTGAGAGGATGCATCCCGCAGGCTAGTCGAGCAAAAACACGTGCGAGAGGATGCATCCCGCAAGGCTAGTCGAGTAAAAACACGTGCGAGAGGATGCATCCCGCAGGCTAGTCGAGGAGAAACACGTGCGAGAGGATGCATCCCGCAGGCTAGTCGAGTAAAAACACGTGCGAGAGGATGCATCCCGCAAGGCTAGTCGAGTAAAA
Organism: Lasioglossum baleicum; assembly: GCF_051020765.1. Taxonomy (NCBI): domain Eukaryota; kingdom Metazoa; phylum Arthropoda; class Insecta; order Hymenoptera; family Halictidae; genus Lasioglossum; species Lasioglossum baleicum. Next base: position 52,150 of record NW_027469887.1, on the reverse strand, counting down.
ACACGTGCGAGAGGATGCATCCCGCAGGCTAGTCGAGTAAAGACACGTGCGTGGGGATGCATCCCGCAGGCTAGTCGAGTAAAAACACGTGCGAGAGGATGCATTCCGCAGGCTAGTCGACTAAAAACACGTGCGAGAGGATGCATCCCGCAGGCTAGTCGAGTAAAAAACACGTGCGAGAGGATGCATCCGCAGGCTAGTCGAGTAAAAACACGCGCGAGAGGATGCATCCCGCAGGCTAGTCGAGTAAAAACACGTGCGAGAGGATGCATTCCGCAGGCTAGTCGAATAAAAACACGTGCGAGAGGATGCATCCCGCAGGCTAGTCGAGTAAAAACACGTGCGAGAGGATGCATCCCGCAGGCTAGTCGAGTAAAAACACGTGCGAGAGGATGCATCCCGCAGGCTAGTCGAGTAAAACACGTGCGAGAGGATGCATCCCGCAGGCTTGTCGAGTAAAAACCCGTGCGAGGGGATGCATCCCGCAGGCTAGTCGAGTAAAAACACGTTCGAGAGGATGCATCCCGCAGGCTAGTCGAGTAAAAACACGCGCGAGAGGATGCATCCCGCAGGCTAGTCGAGTAAAAACACGCGCGAGAGGATGCATCCCGCGGGCTAGTCGAGTAAAAACACGTGCGAGAGGATGCATCCCGCAGGCTAGTCGAGTGAAAACACGCGCGAGAGGATGCAACCCGCAGGCTAGTCGAGCAAAAAACGTGCGAGAGGATGCATCCCGCAGGCTAGTCGAGTAAAAACACGTGCGAGATGATGCATCCCGCAGGCTAGTCGAGTAAAAACACGTGCGAGGTGATGCATCCCGCAGGCTAGTCGAGTAAAAACACGTGCGAGAGGATGCATCCCGCTGGCTAGTCGAGTAAAAACACGTGCGAGAGGATGCATCCCGCAGGCTAGTCGAGTAAAAACACGTGCGAGAGGATGCATTTCGCAGGCTAGTCGAGTAAAAACACGTGTGAGAGGATGCATCCCGCAGGCTAGTCGAGCAAAAACACGTGCGAGAGGATGCATCCCGCAAGGCTAGTCGAGTAAAAACACGTGCGAGAGGATGCATCCCGCAGGCTAGTCGAGGAGAAACACGTGCGAGAGGATGCATCCCGCAGGCTAGTCGAGTAAAAACACGTGCGAGAGGATGCATCCCGCAAGGCTAGTCGAGTAAAAACACGTGCGAGAGGATGCATCCCGCAGGCTAGTCGAGTAAAGACACGTGCGTGGGGATGCATCCCGCAGGCTAGTCGAGTAAAAACACGTGCGAGAGGATGCATTCCGCAGGCTAGTCGACTAAAAACACGTGCGAGAGGATGCATCCCGCAGGCTAGTCGAGTAAAAACACGTGCGAGAGGATGCATCCCGCAGGCTAGTCGAGTAAAAACACGCGCGAGAGGATGCATCCCGCAGGCTAGTCGAGTAAAAACACGTGCGAGAGGATGCATTCCGCAGGCTAGTCGAATAAAAACACGTGCGAGAGGATGCATCCCGCAGGCTAGTCGAGTAAAAACACGTGCGAGAGGATGCATCCCGCAGGCTAGTCGAGTAAAAACACGTGCGAGAGGATGCATCCCGCAGGCTAGTCGAGTAAAAACACGTGCGAGAGGATGCATCCCGCAGGCTTGTCGAGTAAAAACCCGTGCGAGGGGATGCATCCCGCAGGCTAGTCGAGTAAAAACACGTTCGAGAGGATGCATCCCGCAGGCTAGTCGAGTAAAAACACGCGCGAGAGGATGCATCCCGCAGGCTAGTCGAGTAAAAACACGCGCGAGAGGATGCATCCCGCGGGCTAGTCGAGTAAAAACACGTGCGAGAGGATGCATCCCGCAGGCTAGTCGAGTGAAAACACGCGCGAGAGGATGCAACCCGCAGGCTAGTCGAGCAAAAAAACGTGCGAGAGGATGCATCCCGCAGGCTAGTCGAGTAAAAACACGTGCGAGATGATGCATCCCGCAGGCTAGTCGAGTAAAAACACGTGCGAGGTGATGCATCCCGCAGGCTAGTCGAGTAAAAACACGTGCGAGAGGATGCATCCCGCTGGCTAGTCGAGTAAAAACACGTGCGAGAGGATGCATCCCGCAGGCTAGTCGAGTAAAAACACGTGCGAGAGGATGCATTTCGCAGGCTAGTCGAGTAAAAACACGTGCGAGAGGATGCATCCCGCAGGCTAGTCGAGTAAAAACACGTGCGAGAGGATGCATCCCGCAGGCTAGTCGAGTAAAAACACGTGCGAGAGGATGCATCCCGCAGGCTAGTCGAGTAAAAACCCGCGCGAGAGGATGCATCCCGCAGGCTAGTCGAGCAAATACATGTGCGGGAGGATGCATCCCGCAGGCTAGTCGAGCAAAAACACGCGCGAGAGGATGCATCCCGCAGGCTAGTCGAGTAGAAACACGTGCGAGAGGATGCATCCCGCAGGCTAGTCGAGTGAAAACACGTGCGAGAGGATGCATCCCGCAGGCTAGTCGAGTGAAAACACGTGCGAGAGGATGCATCCCGCAGGCTAGTAGAGTAAAAACACGTGCGAGAGGATGCATCCCGCAGGCTAGTCAAGTAAAAACACGTGCGAGATGATGCATCCCGCAGGCTAGTCGAGTAAAAACACGTGCGAGAGGATGCGTCCCGCTGGCTAGTCGAGTAAAAACACGTGCGAGAGGATGCATCCCGCAGGCTAGTCGAGTAAAAACATGTGCGAGAGGATGCATTTCGCAGGCTAGTCGAGTAAAAACACGTGCGAGAGGATGCATCCCGCAGGCTAGTCGAGTAAAAACACGTGCGAGAGGATGCATCCCGCTGGCTAGTCGAGTAAAAACACGTGCGAGATGATGCATCCCGCAGGCTAGTCGAGTAAAAACACGTGCGAGAGGATGCATCCCGCAGGCTAGTCGAGTAAAAACACGTGCGAGAGGATGCATCCCGCAGGCTAGTCGAGCAAATACACGTGCGAGAGGATGCATCCCGCAGGCTAGTCGAGCAAAAACACGTGCGAGAGGATGCATCCCGCAGGCTAGTCGAGTGAAAACACGTGCGAGAGGATGCATCCCGCAAGGCTAGATGAGTAAAAACACGTGCGAGAGGATGCATCCCGCCGGCTAGTCGAGTAAAAACACGTGCGAGAGGATGCATCCCGCAGGCTAGTCGAGTGAAAACACGTGCGAGAGGATGCATCCCGCAGGCTAGTAGAGTAAAAACACGTGCGAGAGGATGCATCCCGCAGGCTTGTCGAGTAAAAACACGTGCGAGATGATGCATCCCGCAGGCTAGTCGAGTAAAAACACGTGCGAGAGGATGCATCCCGCAGGCTAGTCGAGTAAAAACACGTGCGAGAGGATGTATTTCGCAGGCTAGTCGAGTAAAAACACGTGCGAGAGGATGCATCCCGCAGGCTAGTCGAGTAAAAACACGTGCGAGAGGATGCATCCGGCAGGCTAGTCGAGTAAAAACACGTGCGAGAGGATGCATCCCGCAGGCTAGTCGAGTAAAAACCCGTGCGAGAGGATGCTTCCCGCAGGCTAGTCGAGTAAAAACACGTGCGAGACGATGCTTCCCGCAGGCTAGTCGAGTAAAAACACGTGCGAGAGGATGCATCCCGCAGGCTAGTCGAGTAGAAACACGTGCGAGAGGATGCATCCCGCAGGCTAGTCGAGTGAAAACACGTGCGAGAGGATGCATCCCGCAGGATAGTCGAGTAAAAACACGGGCGAGAGGATGCATCCCGCAGGCTAGTCGAGTAAAAACACGTGCGAGACGATGCTTCCCGCAGGCTAGTCGAGTAAAAACACGTGCGAGAGGATGCATCCCGCAGGCTAGTCGAGTAGAAACACGTGCGAGAGGATGCATCCCGCAGGCTAGTCGAGTGAAAACACGTGCGAGAGGATGCATCCCGCAGGATAGTCGAGTAAAAACACGGGCGAGAGGATGCTTCCCGCAGGCTAGTCGAGTAAAAACACGTGCGAGACGATGCTTCCCGCAGGCTAGTCGAGTAAAAACACGTGCGAGAGGATGCATCCCGCAGGCTAGTCGAGTAGAAACACGTGCGAGAGGATGCATCCCGCAGGCTAGTCGAGTGAAAACACGTGCGAGAGGATGCGTCCCGCAGGATAGTCGAGTAAAAACACGGGCGAGAGGATGCATCCCGCAGGCTAGTCGAGTAAAAACACGTGCGAGAGGATGCATCCCGCAGGCTAGTCGAGTAAAAACACGTGGGAGAGGATGCATTCCGCAGGCTAGTCGAATAAAAACCCGTGCGAGAGGATGCATCCCGCAGGCTAGTCGAGTAAAAACATGCGCGAGAGGATGCATCCCGCAGGCTAGTCGAGTAAAAACACGTGCGAGAGGATGCATCCCGCAGGCTAGTCGAGTGAAAACACGTGCGAGAGGATGCATCCCGCAGGCTAGTCGAGTAAAAACACGCGCGAGAGGATGCATCCCGCAGGCTAGTCGAGTAAAAACACGTGCGAGAGGATGCATCCCGCAGGCTAGTCGAGTGAAAACACGTGCGAGAGGATGCATCCCGCAGGATAGTCGAGTAAAAACACGGGCGAGAGGATGCATCCCGCAGGCTAGTCGAGTAAAAACACGTGCGAGAGGATGCATCCCGCAGGCTAGTCGAGTAAAAACACGTGCGAGAGGATGCATCCCGCAGGCTAGTCGAGCAAATACACGTGCGAGAGGATGCATCCCGCAGGCTAGTCGAGCAAAAACACGTGCGAGAGGATGCATCCCGCAGGCTAGTCGAGTGAAAACACGTGCGAGAGGATGCATCCCGCAAGGCTAGTCGAGTAAAAACACGTGCGAGAGGATGCATCCCGCAGGCTAGTCGAGTAAAAACACGTGTGAGAGGATGCATCCCGCAGGCTAGTCGAGCAAAAACACGTGCGAGAGGATGCATCCCGCAAGGCTAGTCGAGTAAAAACACGTGCGAGAGGATGCATCCCGCAGGCTAGTCGAGTAAAGACACGTGCGTGGGGATGCATCCCGCAGGCTAGTCGAGTAAAAACACGTGCGAGAGGATGCATTCCGCAGGCTAGTCGACTAAAAACACGTGCGAGAGGATGCATCCCGCAGGGTAGTTGAGTAAAAACACGTGCGAGAGGATGCATCCCGCAGGCTAGTCGAGTAAAAACACGCGCGAGAGGATGCATCCCGCAGGCTAGTCGAGTAAAAACACGTGCGAGAGGATGCATCCCGCAGGCTAGTCGAGTAAAAACACGTGCGAGAGGATGCATCCCGCAGGCTAGTCGAGGAGAAACACGTGCGAGAGGATGCATCCCGCAGGCTAGTCGAGTAAAAACACGTGCGAGAGGATGCATCCCGCAGGCTAGTCGAGTAAAAACACGTGCGAGAGGATGCATCCCGCAGGCTAGTCGAGTAAAAACACGTGCGAGAGGATGCATCCCGCAGGCTAGTCGAGTGAAAACACGTGCGAGAGGATGCATCCCGCAGGCTAGTAGAGTAAAAACACGTGCGAGAGGATGCATCCCGCAGGCTAGTCAAGTAAAAACACGTGCGAGATGATGCATCCCGCAGGCTAGTCGAGTAAAAACACGTGCGAGAGGATGCGTCCCGCTGGCTAGTCGAGTAAAAACACGTGCGAGAGGATGCATCCCGCAGGCTAGTCGAGTAAAAACATGTGCGAGAGGATGCATTTCGCAGGCTAGTCGAGTAAAAACACGTGCGAGAGGATGCATCCCGCAGGCTAGTCGAGTAAAAACACGTGCGAGAGGATGCATCCCGCAGGCTAGTCGAGTAAAAACACGTGCGAGATGATGCATCCCGCAGGCTAGTCGAGTAAAAACACGTGCGAGAGGATGCATCCCGCAGGCTAGTCGAGTAAAAACACGTGCGAGAGGATGCATCCCGCAGGCTAGTCGAGCAAATACACGTGCGAGAGGATGCATCCCGCAGGCTAGTCGAGCAAAAACACGTGCGAGAGGATGCATCCCGCAGGCTAGTCGAGTGAAAACACGTGCGAGAGGATGCATCCCGCAAGGCTAGTCGAGTAAAAACACGTGCGAGAGGATGCATCCCGCCGGCTAGTCGAGTAAAAACACGTGCGAGAGGATGCATCCCGCAGGCTAGTCGAGTGAAAACACGTGCGAGAGGATGCATCCCGCAGGCTAGTAGAGTAAAAACACGTGCGAGAGGATGCATCCCGCAGGCTTGTCGAGTAAAAACACGTGCGAGATGATGCATCCCGCAGGCTAGTCGAGTAAAAACACGTGCGAGAGGATGCATCCCGCTGGCTAGTCGAGTAAAAACACGTGCGAGAGGATGCATCCCGCAGGCTAGTCGAGTAAAAACACGTGCGAGAGGATGTATTTCGCAGGCTAGTCGAGTAAAAACACGTGCGAGAGGATGCATCCCGCAGGCTAGTCGAGTAAAAACACGTGCGAGAGGATGCATCCGGCAGGCTAGTCGAGTAAAAACACGTGCGAGAGGATGCATCCCGCAGGCTAGTCGAGTAAAAACCCGTGCGAGAGGATGCTTCCCGCAGGCTAGTCGAGTAAAAACACGTGCGAGACGATGCTTCCCGCAGGCTAGTCGAGTAAAAACACGTGCGAGAGGATGCATCCCGCAGGCTAGTCGAGTAGAAACACGTGCGCGAGGATGCATCCCGCAGGCTAGTCGAGTGAAAACACGTGCGAGAGGATGCATCCCGCAGGATAGTCGAGTAAAAACACGGGCGAGAGGATGCATCCCGCAGGCTAGTCGAGTAAAAACACGTGCGAGACGATGCTTCCCGCAGGCTAGTCGAGTAAAAACACGTGCGAGAGGATGCATCCCGCAGGCTAGTCGAGTAGAAACACGTGCGAGAGGATGCATCCCGCAGGCTAGTCGAGTGAAAACACGTGCGGGAGGATGCATCCCGCAGGATAGTCGAGTAAAAACACGGGCGAGAGGATGCTTCCCGCTGGCTAGTCGAGTAAAAACACGTGCGAGACGATGCTTCCCGCAGGCTAGTCGAGTAAAAACACGTGCGAGAGGATGCATAACGCAGGCTAGTCGAGTAGAAACACGTGCGAGAGGATGCATCCCGCAGGCTAGTCGAGTGAAAACACGTGCGAGAGGATGCATCCCGCAGGATAGTCGAGTAAAAACACGGGCGAGAGGATGCATCCCGCAGGCTAGTCGAGTAAAAACACGTGCGAGAGGATGCATCCCGCAGGCTAGTCGAGTAAAAACACGTGGGAGAGGATGCATTCCGCAGGCTAGTCGAATAAAAACCCGTGCGAGAGGATGCATCCCGCAGGCTAGTCGAGTAAAAACATGCGCGAGAGGATGCATCCCGCAGGCTAGTCGAGTAAAAACACGTGCGAGAGGATGCATCCCGCAGGCTAGTCGAGTGAAAACACGTGCGAGAGGATGCATCCCGCAGGCTAGTCGAGTAAAAACACGCGCGAGAGGATGCATCCCGCAGGCTAGTCGAGTAAAAACACGTGCGAGAGGATGCATCCCGCAGCCTAGTCGAGTGAAAACACGTGCGAGAGGATGCATCCCGCAGGATAGTCGAGTAAAAACACGGGCGAGAGGATGCATCCCGCAGGCTAGTCGAGTAAAAACACGTGCGAGAGGATGCATCCCGCAGGCTAGTCGAGTAAAAACACGTGCGAGAGGATGCATCCCGCAGGCTAGTCGAGCAAATACACGTGCGAGAGGATGCATCCCGCAGGCTAGTCGAGCAAAAACACGTGCGAGAGGATGCATCCCGCAGGCTAGTCGAGTGAAAACACGTGCGAGAGGATGCATCCCGCAAGGCTAGTCGAGTAAAAACACGTGCGAGAGGATGCATCCCGCAGGCTAGTCGAGTAAAAACACGTGTGAGAGGATGCATCCCGCAGGCTAGTCGAGCAAAAACACGTGCGAGAGGATGCATCCCGCAAGGCTAGTCGAGTAAAAACACGTGCGAGAGGATGCATCCCGCAGGCTAGTCGAGTAAAGACACGTGCGTGGGGATGCATCCCGCAGGCTAGTCGAGTAAAAACACGTGCGAGAGGATGCATTCCGCAGGCTAGTCGACTAAAAACACGTGCGAGAGGATGCATCCCGCAGGGTAGTCGAGTAAAAACACGTGCGAGAGGATGCATCCCGCAGGCTAGTCGAGTAAAAACACGCGCGAGAGGATGCATCCCGCAGGCTAGTCGAGTAAAAACACGTGCGAGAGGATGCATCCCGCAGGCTAGTCGAGTAAAAACACGTGCGAGAGGATGCATCCCGCAGGCTAGTCGAGGAGAAACACGTGCGAGAGGATGCATCCCGCAGGCTAGTCGAGTAAAAACACGTGCGAGAGGATGCATCCCGCAGGCTAGTCGAGTAAAAACACGTGCGAGAGGAAGCATCCCGCAGGCTAGTCGAGTAAAAACACGTGCGAGAGGATGCATCCCGCAGGCTAGTCGAGTAAAAACACGTGTGAGAGGATGCATCCCGCAGGCTAGTCGAGCAAAAACACGTGCGAGAGGATGCATCCCGCAAGGCTAGTCGAGTAAAAACACGTGCGAGAGGATGCATCCCGCAGGCTAGTCGAGTAAAGACACGTGCGTGGGGATGCATCCCGCAGGCTAGTCGAGTAAAAACACGTGCGAGAGGATGCATCCCGCAGGCTAGTCGAGTAAAAACACGTGCGAGAGGATGCATCCCGCAGGCTAGTCGAGTAAAAACACGTGCGAGAGGATGCATCCCGCAAGGCTAGTCGAGTAAAAACACGTGCGAGAGGATGCATCCCGCAGGCTAGTCGAGTAAAAACACGTGCGAGAGGATGCATCCCGCAGGCTAGTCGAGGAGAAACACGTGCGAGAGGATGCATCCCGCAGGCTAGTCGAGTAAAAACACGTGCGAGAGGATGCATCCCGCAGGCTAGTCGAGTAAAAACACGTGCGAGAGGATGCATCCCGCAAGGCTAGTCGAGTAAAAACACGTGCGAGAGGATGCATCCCGCAGGCTAGTCGAGTAAAAACACGTGTGAGAGGATGCATCCCGCAGGCTAGTCGAGCAAAAACACGTGCGAGAGGATGCATCCCGCAAGGCTAGTCGAGTAAAAACACGTGCGAGAGGATGCATCCCGCAGGCTAGTCGAGTAAAAACACGCGCGAGAGGATGCATCCCGCAGGCTAGTCGAGTAAAAACACGTGCGAGAGGATGCATCCCGCAGGCTAGTCGAGTAAAAACACGTGCGAGAGGATGCATCCCGCAGGCTAGTCGAGGAGAAACACGTTCGAGAGGATGCATCCCGCAGGCTAGTCGAGTAAAAACACGTGCGAGAGGATGCATCCCGCAAGGCTAGTCGAGTAAAAACACGTGCGAGAGGATGCATCCCGCAGGCTAGTCGAGTAAAGACACGTGCGTGGGGATGCATCCCGCAGGCTAGTCGAGTAAAAACACGTGCGAGAGGATGCATTCCGCAGGCTAGTCGACTAAAAACACGTGCGAGAGGATGCATCCCGCAGGCTAGTCGAGTAAAAACACGTGCGAGAGGATGCATCCCGCAGGCTAGTCGAGTAAAAACACGCGCGAGAGGATGCATCCCGCAGGCTAGTCGAGTAAAAACACGTGCGAGAGGATGCATTCCGCAGGCTAGTCGAATAAAAACACGTGCGAGAGGATGCATCCCGCAGGCTAGTCGAGTAAAAACACGTGCGAGAGGATGCATCCCGCAGGCTAGTCGAGTAAAAACACGTGCGAGAGGATGCATCCCGCAGGCTAGTCGAGTAAAAACACGTGCGAGAGGATGCATCCCGCAGGCTTGTCGAGTAAAAACCCGTGCGAGGGGATGCATCCCGCAGGCTAGTCGAGCAAAAACACGTGCGAGAGGATGCATCCCGCAGGCTAGTCGAGTAAAAACACGTGCGAGATGATGCATCCCGCAGGCTAGTAGAGTAAAAACACGTGCGAGAGGATGCATCCCGCAGGCTAGTCGAGTAAAAACACGTGCGAGATGATGCATCCCGCAGGCTAGTCGAGTAAAAACACGTGCTACAGGATGCATCCCGCTGGCTAGTCGAGTAAAAACACGTGCGAGAGGATGCATCCCGCAGGCTAGTCGAGTAAAAACACGTGCGAGAGGATGCATTTCGCAGGCTAGTCGAGTAATAACACGTGCGAGAAGATGCATCCCGCAGGCTGGTCGAGTAAAAACACGTGCGAGAGGATGCATCCCGCAGGCTAGTCAAGTAAAAACACGTGCGAGAGGATGCATCCCGCAGGCTAGTCGAGTAAAAACCCGCGCGAGAGGATGCATCCCGCAGGCTAGTCGAGCAAATACATGTGCGGGAGGATGCATCCCGCAGGCTAGTCGAGCAAAAACACGCGCGAGAGGATGCATCCCGCAGGCTAGTCGAGTAAAAACACGTGCGAGAGGATGCATCCCGCAGGCTAGTCGAGTGAAAACACGTGCGAGAGGATGCATCCCGCAAGGCTAGTCGAGTAAAAACACGTGCGAGAGGATGCATCCCGCAGGCTAGTCGAGTAAAAACACGTGCGAGAGGATGCATGCCGCAGGCTAGTCGAGCAAATACACGTGCGAGAGGATGCATCCCGCAGGCTAGTCGAGCAAAAACACGTGAGAGAGGATGCATCCCGCAGGCTAGTCGAGTGAAAACACGTGCGAGAGGATGCATCCCGCAAGGCTAGTCGAGTAAAAACACGTGCGAGAGGATGCATCGTGCAGGCTAGTCGAGTAAAAACACGTGCGAGAGGATGCATCCCGCAGGCTAGTCAAGTGAAAACACGTGCGAGAGGATGCATCCCGCAGGCTAGTCGAGTGAAAACACGTGCGAGAGGATGCATCCCGCAGGCTAGTAGAGTAAAAACACGTGCGAGAGGATGCATCCCGCAGGCTAGTCGAGTAAAAACACGTGCGAGAGGATGCATTCCGCAGGCTAGTCGAGTAAAAACACGTGCGAGAGGATGCATCCCGCAGGCTAGTCGAGGAGAAACACGTGCGAGAGGATGCATCCCGCAGGCTAGTCGAGTAAAAACACGTGCGAGAGGATGCATCCCGCAGGCTAGTCAAGTAAAAACACGTGCGAGAGGATGCATCCCGCAAGGCTAGTCGAGTAAAAACGCGTGCGAGAGGATGCATCCCGCAGGCTGGTCGAGTAAAAACACGTGTGAGAGGATGCATCCCGCAGGCTAGTCGAGCAAAAACACGTGCGAGAGGATGCATCCCGCAAGGCTAGTCGAGTAAAAACACGTGCGAGAGGATGCATCCCGCAGGCTAGTCGAGTAAAAACACGCGCGAGAGGATGCATCCCGCAGGCTAGTCGAGTAAAAACACGTGCGAGAGGATGCATCCCGCAGGCTAGTCGAGTAAAAACACGTGCGAGAGGATGCATCCCGCAGGCTAGTCGAGGAGAAACACGTGCGAGAGGATGCATCCCGCAGGCTAGTCGAGTAAAAACACGTGCGAGAGGATGCATCCCGCAAGGCTAGTCGAGTAAAAACACGTGCGAGAGGATGCATCCCGCAGGCTAGTCGAGTAAAGACACGTGCGTGGGGATGCATCCCGCAGGCTAGTCGAGTAAAAACACGTGCGAGAGGATGCATTCCGCAGGCCAGTCGACTAAAAACACGTGCGAGAGGATGCATCCCGCAGGCTAGTCGAGTAAAAACACGTGCGAGAGGATGCATCCCGCAGGCTAGTCGAGTAAAAACACGCGCGAGAGGATGCATCCCGCAGGCTAGTCGAGTAAAAACACGTGCGAGAGGATGCATTCCGCAGGCTAGTCGAATAAAAACACGTGCGAGAGGATGCATCCCGCAGGCTAGTCGAGTAAAAACACGTGCGAGAGGATGCATCCCGCAGGCTAGTCGAGTAAAAACACGTGCGAGAGGATGCATCCCGCAGGCTAGTCGAGTAAAAACACGTGCGAGAGGATGCATCCCGCAGGCTTGTCGAGTAAAAACCCGTGCGAGGGGATGCATCCCGCAGGCTAGTCGAGTAAAAACACGTTCGAGAGGATGCATCCCGCAGGCTAGTCGAGTAAAAACACGCGCGAGAGGATGCATCCCGCAGGCTAGTCGAGTAAAAACACGCGCGAGAGGATGCATCCCGCGGGCTAGTCGAGTAAAAACACGTGCGAGAGGATGCATCCCGCAGGCTAGTCGAGTGAAAACACGCGCGAGAGGATGCAACCCGCAGGCTAGTCGAGCAAAAACACGTGCGAGAGGATGCATCCCGCAGGCTAGTCGAGTAAAAACACGTGCGAGATGATGCATCCCGCAGGCTAGTCGAGTAAAAACACGTGCGAGGTGATGCATCCCGCAGGCTAGTCGAGTAAAAACACGTGCGAGAGGATGCATCCCGCTGGCTAGTCGAGTAAAAACACGTGCGAGAGGATGCATCCCGCAGGCTAGTCGAGTAAAAACACGTGCGAGAGGATGCATTTCGCAGGCTAGTCGAGTAAAAACACGTGCGAGAGGATGCATCCCGCAGGCTAGTCGAGTAAAAACACGTGCGAGAGGATGCATCCCGCAGGCTAGTCGAGTAAAAACACGTGCGAGAGGATGCATCCCGCAGGCTAGTCGAGTAAAAACCCGCGCGAGAGGATGCATCCCGCAGGCTAGTCGAGCAAATACATGTGCGGGAGGATGCATCCCGCAGGCTAGTCGAGCAAAAACACGCGCGAGAGGATGCATCCCGCAGGCTAGTCGAGTAGAAACACGTGCGAGAGGATGCATCCCGCAGGCTAGTCGAGTGAAAACACGTGCGAGAGGATGCATCCCGCAGGCTAGTCGAGTGAAAACACGTGCGAGAGGATGCATCCCGCAGGCTAGTAGAGTAAAAACACGTGCGAGAGGATGCATCCCGCAGGCTAGTCAAGTAAAAACACGTGCGAGATGATGCATCCCGCAGGCTAGTCGAGTAAAAACACGTGCGAGAGGATGCGTCCCGCTGGCTAGTCGAGTAAAAACACGTGCGAGAGGATGCATCCCGCAGGCTAGTCGAGTAAAAACATGTGCGAGAGGATGCATTTCGCAGGCTAGTCGAGTAAAAACACGTGCGAGAGGATGCATCCCGCAGGCTAGTCGAGTAAAAACACGTGCGAGAGGATGCATCCCGCAGGCTAGTCGAGTAAAAACACGTGCGAGATGATGCATCCCGCAGGCTAGTCGAGTAAAAACACGTGCGAGAGGATGCATCCCGCAGGCTAGTCGAGTAAAAACACGTGCGAGAGGATGCATCCCGCAGGCTAGTCGAGCAAATACACGTGCGAGAGGATGCATCCCGCAGGCTAGTCGAGCAAAAACACGTGCGAGAGGATGCATCCCGCAGGCTAGTCGAGTGAAAACACGTGCGAGAGGATGCATCCCGCAAGGCTAGTCGAGTAAAAACACGTGCGAGAGGATGCATCCCGCCGGCTAGTCGAGTAAAAACACGTGCGAGAGGATGCATCCCGCAGGCTAGTCGAGTGAAAACACGTGCGAGAGGATGCATCCCGCAGGCTAGTAGAGTAAAAACACGTGCGAGAGGATGCATCCCGCAGGCTTGTCGAATAAAAACACGTGCGAGATGATGCATCCCGCAGGCTAGTCGAGTAAAAACACGTGCGAGAGGATGCATCCCGCTGGCTAGTCGAGTAAAAACACGTGCGAGAGGATGCATCCCGCAGGCTAGTCGAGTAAAAACACGTGCGAGAGGATGTATTTCGCAGGCTAGTCGAGTAAAAACACGTGCGAGAGGATGCATCCCGCAGGCTAGTCGAGTAAAAACACGTGCGAGAGGATGCATCCGGCAGACTAGTCGAGTAAAAACACGTGCGAGAGGATGCATCCCGCAGGCTAGTCGAGTAAAAACCCGTGGGAGAGGATGCTTCCCGCAGGCTAGTCGAGTAAAAACACGTGCGAGACGATGCTTCCCGCAGGCTAGTCGAGTAAAAACACGTGCGAGAGGATGCATCCCGCAGGCTAGTCGAGTAGAAACACGTGCGAGAGGATGCATCCCGCAGGCTAGTCGAGTGAAAACACGTGCGAGAGGATGCATCCCGCAGGATAGTCGAGTAAAAACACGGGCGAGAGGATGCATCCCGCAGGCTAGTCGAGTAAAAACACGTGCGAGACGATGCTTCCCGCAGGCCAGTCGAGTAAAAACACGTGCGAGAGGATGCATCCCGCAGGCTAGTCGAGTAGAAACACGTGCGAGAGGATGCATCCCGCAGGCTAGTCGAGTGAAAACACGTGCGAGAGGATGCATCCCGCAGGATAGTCGAGTAAAAACACGGGCGAGAGGATGCTTCCCGCAGGCTAGTCGAGTAAAAACACGTGCGAGACGATGCTTCCCGCAGGCTAGTCGAGTAAAAACACGTGCGAGAGGATGCATCCCGCAGGCTAGTCGAGTAGAAACACGTGCGAGAGGATGCATCCCGCAGGCTAGTCGAGTGAAAACACGTGCGAGAGGATGCATCCCGCAGGATAGTCGAGTAAAAACACGGGCGAGAGGATGCATCCCGCAGGCTAGTCGAGTAAAAACACGTGCGAGAGGATGCATCCCGCAGGCTAGTCGAGTAAAAACACGTGGGAGAGGATGCATTCCGCAGGCTAGTCGAATAAAAACCCGTGCGAGAGGATGCATCCCGCAGGCTAGTCGAGTAAAAACATGCGCGAGAGGATGCATCCCGCAGGCTAGTCGAGTAAAAACACGTGCGAGAGGATGCATCCCGCAGGCTAGTCGAGTGAAAACACGTGCGAGAGGATGCATCCCGCAGGCTAGTCGAGTAAAAACACGCGCGAGAGGATGCATCCCGCAGGCTAGTCGAGTAAAAACACGTGCGAGAGGATGCATCCCGCAGGCTAGTCGAGTGAAAACACGTGCGAGAGGATGCATCCCGCAGGATAGTCGAGTAAAAACACGGGCGAGAGGATGCATCCCGCAGGCTAGTCGAGTAAAAACACGTGCGAGAGGATGCATCCCGCAGGCTAGTCGAGTAAAAACACGTGCGAGAGGATGCATCCCGCAGGCTAGTCGAGCAAATACACGTGCGAGAGGATGCATCCCGCAGGCTAGTCGAGCAAAAACACGTGCGAGAGGATGCATCCCGCAGGCTAGTCGAGTGAAAACACGTGCGAGAGGATGCATCCCGCAAGGCTAGTCGAGTAAAAACACGTGCGAGAGGATGCATCCCGCAGGCTAGTCGAGTAAAAACACGTGTGAGAGGATGCATCCCGCAGGCTAGTCGAGCAAAAACACGTGCGTGGTGATGCATCCCGCAGGCTAGTCGAGTAAAAACACGTGCGAGAGGATGCATTCCGCAGGCTAGTCGACTAAAAACACGTGCGAGAGGATGCATCCCGCAGGGTAGTCGAGTAAAAACACGTGCGAGAGGATGCATCCCGCAGGCTAGTCGAGTAAAAACACGCGCGAGAGGATGCATCCCGCAGGCTAGTCGAGTAAAAACACGTGCGAGAGGATGCATCCCGCAGGCTAGTCGAGTAAAAACACGTGCGAGAGGATGCATCCCGCAGGCTAGTCGAGGAGAAACACGTGCGAGAGGATGCATCCCGCAGGCTAGTCGAGTAAAAACACGTGCGAGAGGATGCATCCCGCAGGCTAG
Source organism: Lasioglossum baleicum (assembly GCF_051020765.1). NCBI lineage: Eukaryota > Metazoa > Arthropoda > Insecta > Hymenoptera > Halictidae > Lasioglossum > Lasioglossum baleicum. The sequence goes on along the minus strand of NW_027469887.1, from coordinate 36,602 downwards.
TCGAGTAAAAACGCGTGCGAGAGGATGCATCCCGCAGGCTGGTCGAGTAAAAACACGTGTGAGAGGATGCATCCCGCAGGCTAGTCGAGCAAAAACACGTGCGAGAGGATGCATCCCGCAAGGCTAGTCGAGTAGAAACACGTGCGAGAGGATGCATCCCGCAGGCTAGTCGAGTAAAAACACGCGCGAGAGGATGCATCCCGCAGGCTAGTCGAGTAAAAACACGTGCGAGAGGATGCATCCCGCAGGCTAGTCGAGTAAAAACACGTGCGAGAGGATGCATCCCGCAGGCTAGTCGAGGAGAAACACGTGCGAGAGGATGCATCCCGCAGGCTAGTCGAGTAAAAACACGTGCGAGAGGATGCATCCCGCAAGGCTAGTCGAGTAAAAACACGTGCGAGAGGATGCATCCCGCAGGCTAGTCGAGTAAAGACACGTGCGTGGGGATGCATCCCGCAGGCTAGTCGAGTAAAAACACGTGCGAGAGGATGCATTCCGCAGGCCAGTCGACTAAAAACACGTGCGAGAGGATGCATCCCGCAGGCTAGTCGAGTAAAAACACGTGCGAGAGGATGCATCCCGCAGGCTAGTCGAGTAAAAACACGCGCGAGAGGATGCATCCCGCAGGCTAGTCGAGTAAAAACACGTGCGAGAGGATGCATTCCGCAGGCTAGTCGAATAAAAACACGTGCGAGAGGATGCATCCCGCAGGCTAGTCGAGTAAAAACACGTGCGAGAGGATGCATCCCGCAGGCTAGTCGAGTAAAAACACGTGCGAGAGGATGCATCCCGCAGGCTAGTCGATTAAAAACACGTGCGAGAGGATGCATCCCGCAGGCTTGTCGAGTAAAAACCCGTGCGAGGGGATGCATCCCGCAGGCTAGTCGAGTAAAAACACGTTCGAGAGGATGCATCCCGCAGGCTAGTCGAGTAAAAACACGCGCGAGAGGATGCATCCCGCAGGCTAGTCGAGTAAAAACACGCGCGAGAGGATGCATCCCGCGGGCTAGTCGAGTAAAAACACGTGCGAGAGGATGCATCCCGCAGGCTAGTCGAGTGAAAACACGCGCGAGAGGATGCAACCCGCAGGCTAGTCGAGCAAAAACACGTGCGAGAGGATGCATCCCGCAGGCTAGTCGAGTAAAAACACGTGCGAGATGATGCATCCCGCAGGCTAGTCGAGTAAAAACACGTGCGAGGTGATGCATCCCGCAGGCTAGTCGAGTAAAAACACGTGCGAGAGGATGCATCCCGCTGGCTAGTCGAGTAAAAACACGTGCGAGAGGATGCATCCCGCAGGCTAGTCGAGTAAAAACACGTGCGAGAGGATGCATTTCGCAGGCTAGTCGAGTAAAAACACGTGCGAGAGGATGCATCCCGCAGGCTAGTCGAGTAAAAACACGTGCGAGAGGATGCATCCCGCAGGCTAGTCGAGTAAAAACACGTGCGAGAGGATGCATCCCGCAGGCTAGTCGAGTAAAAACCCGCGCGAGAGGATGCATCCCGCAGGCTAGTCGAGCAAATACATGTGCGGGAGGATGCATCCCGCAGGCTAGTCGAGCAAAAACACGCGCGAGAGGATGCATCCCGCAGGCTAGTCGAGTAGAAACACGTGCGAGAGGATGCATCCCGCAGGCTAGTCGAGTGAAAACACGCGCGAGAGGATGCATCCCGCAGGCTAGTCGAGTGAAAACACGTGCGAGAGGATGCATCCCGCAGGCTAGTAGAGTAAAAACACGTGCGAGAGGATGCATCCCGCAGGCTAGTCAAGTAAAAACACGTGCGAGATGATGCATCCCGCAGGCTAGTCGAGTAAAAACACGTGCGAGAGGATGCGTCCCGCTGGCTAGTCGAGTAAAAACACGTGCGAGAGGATGCATCCCGCAGGCTAGTCGAGTAAAAACATGTGCGAGAGGATGCATTTCGCAGGCTAGTCGAGTAAAAACACGTGCGAGAGGATGCATCCCGCAGGCTAGTCGAGTAAAAACACGTGCGAGAGGATGCATCCCGCAGGCTAGTCGAGTAAAAACACGTGCGAGATGATGCATCCCGCAGGCTAGTCGAGTAAAAACACGTGCGAGAGGATGCATCCCGCAGGCTAGTCGAGTAAAAACACGTGCGAGAGGATGCATCCCGCAGGCTAGTCGAGCAAATACACGTGCGAGAGGATGCATCCCGCAGGCTAGTCGAGCAAAAACACGTGCGAGAGGATGCATCCCGCAGGCTAGTCGAGTGAAAACACGTGCGAGAGGATGCATCCCGCAAGGCTAGTCGAGTAAAAACACGTGCGAGAGGATGCATCCCGCCGGCTAGTCGAGTAAAAACACGTGCGAGAGGATGCATCCCGCAGGCTAGTCGAGTGAAAACACGTGCGAGAGGATGCATCCCGCAGGCTAGTAGAGTAAAAACACGTGCGAGAGGATGCATCCCGCAGGCTTGTCGAGTAAAAACACGTGCGAGATGATGCATCCCGCAGGCTAGTCGAGTAAAAACACGTGCGAGAGGATGCATCCCGCTGGCTAGTCGAGTAAAAACACGTGCGAGAGGATGCATCCCGCAGGCTAGTCGAGTAAAAACACGTGCGAGAGGATGTATTTCGCAGGCTAGTCGAGTAAAAACACGTGCGAGAGGATGCATCCCGCAGGCTAGTCGAGTAAAAACACGTGCGAGAGGATGCATCCGGCAGACTAGTCGAGTAAAAACACGTGCGAGAGGATGCATCCCGCAGGCTAGTCGAGTAAAAACCCGTGGGAGAGGATGCTTCCCGCAGGCTAGTCGAGTAAAAACACGTGCGAGACGATGCTTCCCGCAGGCTAGTCGAGTAAAAACACGTGCGAGAGGATGCATCCCGCAGGCTAGTCGAGTAGAAACACGTGCGAGAGGATGCATCCCGCAGGCTAGTCGAGTGAAAACACGTGCGAGAGGATGCATCCCGCAGGATAGTCGAGTAAAAACACGGGCGAGAGGATGCATCCCGCAGGCTAGTCGAGTAAAAACACGTGCGAGACGATGCTTCCCGCAGGCCAGTCGAGTAAAAACACGTGCGAGAGGATGCATCCCGCAGGCTAGTCGAGTAGAAACACGTGCGAGAGGATGCATCCCGCAGGCTAGTCGAGTGAAAACACGTGCGAGAGGATGCATCCCGCAGGATAGTCGAGTAAAAACACGTGCGAGACGATGCTTCCCGCAGGCTAGTCGAGTAAAAACACGTGCGAGAGGATGCATCCCGCAGGCTAGTCGAGTAGAAACACGTGCGAGAGGATGCATCCCGCAGGCTAGTCGAGTGAAAACACGTGCGAGAGGATGCATCCCGCAGGATAGTCGAGTAAAAACACGGGCGAGAGGATGCATCCCGCAGGCTAGTCGAGTAAAAACACGTGCGAGAGGATGCATCCCGCAGGCTAGTCGAGTAAAAACACGTGGGAGAGGATGCATTCCGCAGGCTAGTCGAATAAAAACCCGTGCGAGAGGATGCATCCCGCAGGCTAGTCGAGTAAAAACATGCGCGAGAGGATGCATCCCGCAGGCTAGTCGAGTAAAAACACGTGCGAGAGGATGCATCCCGCAGGCTAGTCGAGTGAAAACACGTGCGAGAGGATGCATCCCGCAGGCTAGTCGAGTAAAAACACGCGCGAGAGGATGCATCCCGCAGGCTAGTCGAGTAAAAACACGTGCGAGAGGATGCATCCCGCAGGCTAGTCGAGTGAAAACACGTGCGAGAGGATGCATCCCGCAGGATAGTCGAGTAAAAACACGGGCGAGAGGATGCATCCCGCAGGCTAGTCGAGTAAAAACACGTGCGAGAGGATGCATCCCGCAGGCTAGTCGAGTAAAAACACGTGCGAGAGGATGCATCCCGCAGGCTAGTCGAGCAAATACACGTGCGAGAGGATGCATCCCGCAGGCTAGTCGAGCAAAAACACGTGCGAGAGGATGCATCCCGCAGGCTAGTCGAGTGAAAACACGTGCGAGAGGATGCATCCCGCAAGGCTAGTCGAGTAAAAACACGTGCGAGAGGATGCATCCCGCAGGCTAGTCGAGTAAAAACACGTGTGAGAGGATGCATCCCGCAGGCTAGTCGAGCAAAAACACGTGCGAGAGGATGCATCCCGCAAGGCTAGTCGAGTAAAAACACGTGCGAGAGGATGCATCCCGCAGGCTAGTCGAGTAAAGACACGTGCGTGGTGATGCATCCCGCAGGCTAGTCGAGTAAAAACACGTGCGAGAGGATGCATTCCGCAGGCTAGTCGACTAAAAACACGTGCGAGAGGATGCATCCCGCAGGGTAGTCGAGTAAAAACACGTGCGAGAGGATGCATCCCGCAGGCTAGTCGAGTAAAAACACGCGCGAGAGGATGCATCCCGCAGGCTAGTCGAGTAAAAACACGTGCGAGAGGATGCATCCCGCAGGCTAGTCGAGTAAAAACACGTGCGAGAGGATGCATCCCGCAGGCTAGTCGAGGAGAAACACGTGCGAGAGGATGCATCCCGCAGGCTATTCGAGTAAAAACACGTGCGAGAGGATGCATCCCGCAGGCTAGTCGAGTAAAAACACGTGCGAGAGGATGCATCCCGCAGGCTAGTCGAGTAAAAACACGTGCGAGAGGATGCATCCCGCAGGCTAGTCGAGTAAAAACACGTGTGAGAGGATGCATCCCGCAGGCTAGTCGAGCAAAAACACGTGCGAGAGGATGCATCCCGCAAGGCTAGTCGAGTAAAAACACGTGCGAGAGGATGCATCCCGCAGGCTAGTCGAGTAAAGACACGTGCGTGGGGATGCATCCCGCAGGCTAGTCGAGTAAAAACACGTGCGAGAGGATGCATCCCGCAGGCTAGTCGAGTAAAAACACGTGCGAGAGGATGCATCCCGCAGGCTAGTCGAGTAAAAACACGTGCGAGAGGATGCATCCCGCAAGGCTAGTCGAGTAAAAACACGTGCGAGAGGATGCATCCCGCAGGCTAGTCGAGTAAAAACACGTGCGAGAGGATGCATCCCGCAGGCTAGTCGAGGAGAAACACGTGCGAGAGGATGCATCCCGCAGGCTAGTCGAGTAAAAACACGTGCGAGAGGATGCATCCCGCAGGCTAGTCGAGTAAAAACACGTGCGAGAGGATGCATCCCGCAAGGCTAGTCGAGTAAAAACACGTGCGAGAGGATGCATCCCGCAGGCTAGTCGAGTAAAAACACGTGTGAGAGGATGCATCCCGCAGGCTAGTCGAGCAAAAACACGTGCGAGATTATGCATCCCGCAAGGCTAGTCGAGTAAAAACACGTGCGAGAGGATGCATCCCGCAGGCTAGTCGAGTAAAAACACGTGCGAGAGGATGCATCCCGCAGGCTAGTCGAGTGAAAACACGTGCGAGAGGATGCATCCCGCAAGGCTAGTCGAGTAAAAACACGTGCGAGAGGATGCATCCCGCAGGCTAGTCGAGTAAAAACACGTGCGAGAGGATGCATGCCGCAGGCTAGTCGAGCAAATACACGTGCGAGAGGATGCATCCCGCAGGCTAGTCGAGCAAAAACACGTGCGAGAGGATGCATCCCGCAGGCTAGTCGAGTGAAAACACGCGCGAGAGGATGCAACCCGCAGGCTAGTCGAGCAAAAACACGTGCGAGAGGATGCATCCCGCAGGCTAGTCGAGTAAAAACACGTGCGAGATGATGCATCCCGCAGGCTAGTAGAGTAAAAACACGTGCGAGAGGATGCATCCCGCAGGCTAGTCGAGTAAAAACACGTGCGAGATGATGCATCCCGCAGGCTAGTCGAGTAAAAACACGTGCTACAGGATGCATCCCGCTGGCTAGTCGAGTAAAAACACGTGCGAGAGGATGCATCCCGCAGGCTAGTCGAGTAAAAACACGTGCGAGAGGATGCATTTCGCAGGCTAGTCGAGTAAAAACACGTGCGAGAAGATGCATCCCGCAGGCTGGTCGAGTAAAAACACGTGCGAGAGGATGCATCCCGCAGGCTAGTCAAGTAAAAACACGTGCGAGAGGATGCATCCCGCAGGCTAGTCGAGTAAAAACCCGCGCGAGAGGATGCATCCCGCAGGCTAGTCGAGCAAATACATGTGCGGGAGGATGCATCCCGCAGGCTAGTCGAGCAAAAACACGCGCGAGAGGATGCATCCCGCAGGCTAGTCGAGTAAAAACACGTGCGAGAGGATGCATCCCGCAGGCTAGTCGAGTGAAAACACGTGCGAGAGGATGCATCCCGCAAGGCTAGTCGAGTAAAAACACGTGCGAGAGGATGCATCCCGCAGGCTAGTCGAGTAAAAACACGTGCGAGAGGATGCATGCCGCAGGCTAGTCGAGCAAATACACGTGCGAGAGGATGCATCCCGCAGGCTAGTCGAGCAAAAACACGTGAGAGAGGATGCATCCCGCAGGCTAGTCGAGTGAAAACACGTGCGAGAGGATGCATCCCGCAAGGCTAGTCGAGTAAAAACACGTGCGAGAGGATGCATCGTGCAGGCTAGTCGAGTAAAAACACGTGCGAGAGGATGCATCCCGCAGGCTAGTCAAGTGAAAACACGTGCGAGAGGATGCATCCCGCAGGCTAGTCGAGTGAAAACACGTGCGAGAGGATGCATCCCGCAGGCTAGTAGAGTAAAAACACGTGCGAGAGGATGCATCCCGCAGGCTAGTCGAGTAAAAACACGTGCGAGATGATGCATCCCGCAGGCTAGTCGAGTAAAAACACGTGCGAGAGGATGCATCCCGCTGGCTAGTCGAGTAAAAACACGTGCGAGAGGATGCATCCCGCAGGCTAGTCGAGTAAAAACACGTGCGAGAGGATGCATTTCGCAGGCTAATCGAGTAAAAACACGTGCGAGAGGATGCATCCCGCAGGCTAGTCGAGTAAAAACACGTGCGAGAGGATGCATCCCGCAGGCTAGTCGAGTAAAAACACGTGCGAGAGGATGCATCCCGCAGGCTAGTCGAGTAAAAACACGTGTGAGAGGATGCATCCCGCAGGCTAGTCGAGCAAAAACACGTGCGAGAGGATGCATCCCGCAAGGCTAGTCGAGTAAAAACACGTGCGAGAGGATGCATCCCGCAGGCTAGTCGAGTAAAGACACGTGCGTGGGGATGCATCCCGCAGGCTAGTCGAGTAAAAACACGTGCGAGAGGATGCATCCCGCAGGCTAGTCGAGTAAAAACACGTGCGAGAGGATGCATCCCGCAGGCTAGTCGAGTAAAAACACGTGCGAGAGGATGCATCCCGCAAGGCTAGTCGAGTAAAAACACGTGCGAGAGGATGCATCCCGCAGGCTAGTCGAGTAAAAACACGTGCGAGAGGATGCATCCCGCAGGCTAGTCGAGGAGAAACACGTGCGAGAGGATGCATCCCGCAGGCTAGTCGAGTAAAAACACGTGCGAGAGGATGCATCCCGCAGGCTAGTCGAGTAAAAACACGTGCGAGAGGATGCATCCCGCAAGGCTAGTCGAGTAAAAACACGTGCGAGAGGATGCATCCCGCAGGCTAGTCGAGTAAAAACACGTGTGAGAGGATGCATCCCGCAGGCTAGTCGAGCAAAAACACGTGCGAGATTATGCATCCCGCAAGGCTAGTCGAGTAAAAACACGTGCGAGAGGATGCATCCCGCAGGCTAGTCGAGTAAAAACACGCGCGAGAGGATGCATCCCGCAGGCTAGTCGAGTAAAAACACGTGCGAGAGGATGCATCCCGCAGGCTAGTCGAGTAAAAACACGTGCGAGAGGATGCATCCCGCAGGCTAGTCGAGTGAAAACACGTGCGAGAGGATGCATCCCGCAAGGCTAGTCGAGTAAAAACACGTGCGAGAGGATGCATCCCGCAGGCTAGTCGAGTAAAAACACGTGCGAGAGGATGCATGCCGCAGGCTAGTCGAGCAAATACACGTGCGAGAGGATGCATCCCGCAGGCTAGTCGAGCAAAAACACGTGCGAGAGGATGCATCCCGCAGGCTAGTCGAGTGAAAACACGCGCGAGAGGATGCAACCCGCAGGCTAGTCGAGCAAAAACACGTGCGAGAGGATGCATCCCGCAGGCTAGTCGAGTAAAAACACGTGCGAGATGATGCATCCCGCAGGCTAGTAGAGTAAAAACACGTGCGAGAGGATGCATCCCGCAGGCTAGTCGAGTAAAAACACGTGCGAGATGATGCATCCCGCAGGCTAGTCGAGTAAAAACACGTGCTACAGGATGCATCCCGCTGGCTAGTCGAGTAAAAACACGTGCGAGAGGATGCATCCCGCAGGCTAGTCGAGTAAAAACACGTGCGAGAGGATGCATTTCGCAGGCTAGTCGAGTAAAAACACGTGCGAGAAGATGCATCCCGCAGGCTGGTCGAGTAAAAACACGTGCGAGAGGATGCATCCCGCAGGCTAGTCAAGTAAAAACACGTGCGAGAGGATGCATCCCGCAGGCTAGTCGAGTAAAAACCCGCGCGAGAGGATGCATCCCGCAGGCTAGTCGAGCAAATACATGTGCGGGAGGATGCATCCCGCAGGCTAGTCGAGCAAAAACACGCGCGAGAGGATGCATCCCGCAGGCTAGTCGAGTAAAAACACGTGCGAGAGGATGCATCCCGCAGGCTAGTCGAGTGAAAACACGTGCGAGAGGATGCATCCCGCAAGGCTAGTCGAGTAAAAACACGTGCGAGAGGATGCATCCCGCAGGCTAGTCGAGTAAAAACACGTGCGAGAGGATGCATGCCGCAGGCTAGTCGAGCAAATACACGTGCGAGAGGATGCATCCCGCAGGCTAGTCGAGCAAAAACACGTGAGAGAGGATGCATCCCGCAGGCTAGTCGAGTGAAAACACGTGCGAGAGGATGCATCCCGCAAGGCTAGTCGAGTAAAAACACGTGCGAGAGGATGCATCGTGCAGGCTAGTCGAGTAAAAACACGTGCGAGAGGATGCATCCCGCAGGCTAGTCAAGTGAAAACACGTGCGAGAGGATGCATCCCGCAGGCTAGTCGAGTGAAAACACGTGCGAGAGGATGCATCCCGCAGGCTAGTAGAGTAAAAACACGTGCGAGAGGATGCATCCCGCAGGCTAGTCGAGTAAAAACACGTGCGAGATGATGCATCCCGCAGGCTAGTCGAGTAAAAACACGTGCGAGAGGATGCATCCCGCTGGCTAGTCGAGTAAAAACACGTGCGAGAGGATGCATCCCGCAGGCTAGTCGAGTAAAAACACGTGCGAGAGGATGCATTTCGCAGGCTAATCGAGTAAAAACACGTGCGAGAGGATGCATCCCGCAGGCTAGTCGAGTAAAAACACGTGCGAGAGGATGCATCCCGCAGGCTAGTCCCGTAAAAACACGTGCGAGAGGATGCATCCCGCAGGCTAGTCGAGTAAAAACCCGTGCGAGAGGATGCTTCCCGCAGGCTAGTCGAGTAAAAACACGTGCGAGACGATGCTTCCCGCAGGCTAGTCGAGTAAAAACACGTGCGAGAGGATGCATCCCGCAGGCTAGTCGAGTAGAAACACGTGCGAGAGGATGCATCCCGCAGGATAGTCGAGTAAAAACACGGGCGAGAGGATGCATCCCGCAGGCTAGTCGAGTAAAAACACGTGCGAGAGGATGCATCCCGCAGGCTAGTCGAGTAAAAACCCGTGCGAGAGGATGCTTCCCGCAGGCTAGTCGAGTAAAAACACGTGCGATAGGATGCATCCCGCAGGCTAGTCGAGTAAAAACACGTGCGAGAGGATGCATCCCGCAGGCTAGTCGAGTAAAAACACGTGCGAGAGGATGCATCCCGCAGGCTAGTCGAGCAAAAACACGTGCGAGAGGATGCATCCCGCAGGCTAGTCCAGCAAAAACACGTGCGAGAGGATGCATCCCGCATGCTAGTCGAGTAAAAACACGTGCGAGAGGATGCATCCCGCAGGCTAGTCGAGTAAAAACACGTGCGAGAGGATGCATCCCGCAGGCTAGTCGAGTTAAAACACGTGCGAGAGGATGCACCCCGCAGGCTAGTAGAGTAAAAACACGTGCGAGAGGATGTATCCCGCAGGGTAGTCGAGTAAACACACGTGCGAGAGGATGCATCCCGCAGGCTAGTCGAGTAAAAACACGTGCGAGAGGATGCATCCCGCAGGCTAGTCGAGTAAAAACACGTGCGAGAGGATGCATCCCGCAGGCTAGTCGAGTAAAAACACGTGCGAGATGATGCATCCCGCAGGCTAGTCGAGTAAAAACACGTGCTACAGGATGCATCCCGCTGGCTAGTCGAGTAAAAACACGTGCGAGAGGATGCATCCCGCAGGCTAGTCGAGTAAAAACACGTGCGAGAGGATGCATTTCGCAGGCTAGTCGAGTAAAAACACGTGCGAGAAGATGCATCCCGCAGGCTGGTCGAGTAAAAACACGTGCGAGAGGATGCATCCCGCAGGCTAGTCAAGTAAAAACACGTGCGAGAGGATGCATCCCGCAGGCTAGTCGAGTAAAAACCCGCGCGAGAGGATGCATCCCGCAGGCTAGTCGAGCAAATACATGTGCGGGAGGATGCATCCCGCAGGCTAGTCGAGCAAAAACACGCGCGAGAGGATGCATCCCGCAGGCTAGTCGAGTAAAAACACGTGCGAGAGGATGCATGCCGCAGGCTAGTCGAGCAAATACACGTGCGAGAGGATGCATCCCGCAGGCTAGTCGAGCAAAAACACGTGAGAGAGGATGCATCCCGCAGGCTAGTCGAGTGAAAACACGTGCGAGAGGATGCATCCCGCAAGGCTAGTCGAGTAAAAACACGTGCGAGAGGATGCATCGTGCAGGCTAGTCGAGTAAAAACACGTGCGAGAGGATGCATCCCGCAGGCTAGTCAAGTGAAAACACGTGCGAGAGGATGCATCCCGCAGGCTAGTCGAGTGAAAACACGTGCGAGAGGATGCATCCCGCAGGCTAGTAGAGTAAAAACACGTGCGAGAGGATGCATCCCGCAGGCTAGTCGAGTAAAAACACGTGCGAGATGATGCATCCCGCAGGCTAGTCGAGTAAAAACACGTGCGAGAGGATGCATCCCGCTGGCTAGTCGAGTAAAAACACGTGCGAGAGGATGCATCCCGCAGGCTAGTCGAGTAAAAACACGTGCGAGAGGATGCATTTCGCAGGCTAATCGAGTAAAAACACGTGCGAGAGGATGCATCCCGCAGGCTAGTCGAGTAAAAACACGTGCGAGAGGATGCATCCCGCAGGCTAGTCCCGTAAAAACACGTGCGAGAGGATGCATCCCGCAGGCTAGTCGAGTAAAAACCCGTGCGAGAGGATGCTTCCCGCAGGCTAGTCGAGTAAAAACACGTGCGAGACGATGCTTCCCGCAGGCTAGTCGAGTAAAAACACGTGCGAGAGGATGCATCCCGCAGGCTAGTCGAGTAGAAACACGTGCGAGAGGATGCATCCCGCAGGATAGTCGAGTAAAAACACGGGCGAGAGGATGCATCCCGCAGGCTAGTCGAGTAAAAACACGTGCGAGAGGATGCATCCCGCAGGCTAGTCGAGTAAAAACCCGTGCGAGAGGATGCTTCCCGCAGGCTAGTCGAGTAAAAACACGTGCGATAGGATGCATCCCGCAGGCTAGTCGAGTAAAAACACGTGCGAGAGGATGCATCCCGCAGGCTAGTCGAGTAAAAACACGTGCGAGAGGATGCATCCCGCAGGCTAGTCGAGCAAAAACACGTGCGAGAGGATGCATCCCGCAGGCTAGTCCAGCAAAAACACGTGCGAGAGGATGCATCCCGCATGCTAGTCGAGTAAAAACACGTGCGAGAGGATGCATCCCGCAGGCTAGTCGAGTAAAAACACGTGCGAGAGGATGCATCCCGCAGGCTAGTCGAGTTAAAACACGTGCGAGAGGATGCACCCCGCAGGCTAGTAGAGTAAAAACACGTGCGAGAGGATGTATCCCGCAGGGTAGTCGAGTAAACACACGTGCGAGAGGATGCATCCCGCAGGCTAGTCGAGTAAAAACACGTGCGAGAGGATGCATCCCGCAGGCTAGTCGAGTAAAAACACGTGCGAGAGGATGCATCCCGCAGGCTAGTCGAGTAAAAACACGTGCGAGATGATGCATCCCGCAGGCTAGTCGAGTAAAAACACGTGCTACAGGATGCATCCCGCTGGCTAGTCGAGTAAAAACACGTGCGAGAGGATGCATCCCGCAGGCTAGTCGAGTAAAAACACGTGCGAGAGGATGCATTTCGCAGGCTAGTCGAGTAAAAACACGTGCGAGAAGATGCATCCCGCAGGCTGGTCGAGTAAAAACACGTGCGAGAGGATGCATCCCGCAGGCTAGTCAAGTAAAAACACGTGCGAGAGGATGCATCCCGCAGGCTAGTCGAGTAAAAACCCGCGCGAGAGGATGCATCCCGCAGGCTAGTCGAGCAAATACATGTGCGGGAGGATGCATCCCGCAGGCTAGTCGAGCAAAAACACGCGCGAGAGGATGCATCCCGCAGGCTAGTCGAGTAAAAACACGTGCGAGAGGATGCATCCCGCAGGCTAGTCGAGTGAAAACACGTGCGAGAGGATGCATCCCGCAAGGCTAGTCGAGTAAAAACACGTGCGAGAGGATGCATCCCGCAGGCTAGTCGAGTAAAAACACGTGCGAGAGGATGCATGCCGCAGGCTAGTCGAGCAAATACACGTGCGAGAGGATGCATCCCGCAGGCTAGTCGAGCAAAAACACGTGAGAGAGGATGCATCCCGCAGGCTAGTCGAGTGAAAACACGTGCGAGAGGATGCATCCCGCAAGGCTAGTCGAGTAAAAACACGTGCGAGAGGATGCATCGTGCAGGCTAGTCGAGTAAAAACACGTGCGAGAGGATGCATCCCGCAGGCTAGTCAAGTGAAAACACGTGCGAGAGGATGCATCCCGCAGGCTAGTCGAGTGAAAACACGTGCGAGAGGATGCATCCCGCAGGCTAGTAGAGTAAAAACACTTGCGAGAGGATGCATCCCGCAGGCTAGTCGAGTAAAAACACGTGCGAGATGATGCATCCCGCAGGCTAGTCGAGTAAAAACACGTGCGAGAGGATGCATCCCGCTGGCTAGTCGAGTAAAAACACGTGCGAGAGGATGCATCCCGCAGGCTAGTCGAGTAAAAACACGTGCGAGAGGATGCATTTCGCAGGCTAATCGAGTAAAAACACGTGCGAGAGGATGCATCCCGCAGGCTAGTCGAGTAAAAACACGTGCGAGAGGATGCATCCCGCAGGCTAGTCCCGTAAAAACACGTGCGAGAGGATGCATCCCGCAGGCTAGTCGAGTAAAAACCCGTGCGAGAGGATGCTTCCCGCAGGCTAGTCGAGTAAAAACACGTGCGAGACGATGCTTCCCGCAGGCTAGTCGAGTAAAAACACGTGCGAGAGGATGCATCCCGCAGGCTAGTCGAGTAGAAACACGTGCGAGAGGATGCATCCCGCAGGATAGTCGAGTAAAAACACGGGCGAGAGGATGCATCCCGCAGGCTAGTCGAGTAAAAACACGTGCGAGAGGATGCATCCCGCAGGCTAGTCGAGTAAAAACCCGTGCGAGAGGATGCTTCCCGCAGGCTAGTCGAGTAAAAACACGTGCGATAGGATGCATCCCGCAGGCTAGTCGAGTAAAAACACGTGCGAGAGGATGCATCCCGCAGGCTAGTCGAGTAAAAACACGTGCGAGAGGATGCATCCCGCAGGCTAGTCGAGCAAAAACACGTGCGAGAGGATGCATCCCGCAGGCTAGTCCAGCAAAAACACGTGCGAGAGGATGCATCCCGCATGCTAGTCGAGTAAAAACACGTGCGAGAGGATGCATCCCGCAGGCTAGTCGAGTAAAAACACGTGCGAGAGGATGCATCCCGCAGGCTAGTCGAGTTAAAACACGTGCGAGAGGATGCATCCCGCAGGCTAGTAGAGTAAAAACACGTGCGAGAGGATGTATCCCGCAGGGTAGTCGAGTAAACACACGTGCGAGAGGATGCATCCCGCAGGCTAGTCGAGTAAAAACACGTGCGAGAGGATGCATCCCGCAGGCTAGTCGAGTAAAAACACGTGCGAGAGGATGCATCCCGCTGGCTAGTCGAGTAAAAACACGTGCGAGAGGATGCATCCCGCAGGCAAGTCGAGTAAAAACACGTGCGAGAGGATGCATCCCGCAGGCTAGTCGAGTAAAAACACGTGCGAGAGGATGCATCCCGCAGGCTAGTCGAGTAAAAACACGTGCGAGAGGATGCATCCCGCAGGGTAGTCGAGTAAAAACACGTGCGAGGTTTTGTGGGATGCGCATGAGCAGGTTTTGTGGGATGCGCATGCGCAGGTTTTTTGGGATGCGCATGCGCAGGTTTTTTGGGATGCGCAGGCTAGTCGAGCAAAAGCACGTGCGAGAGGATGCATCCCGCAGGCTAGTCGAGCAAAAACACGTGCGAGAGGATGCATTCCGCAGGCTAGTCGAGTAAAAACACGTGCGAGAGGATGCATCCCGCAGGCTAGTCGAGTAAATACACGTGCGAGAGGATACATCCCGCAGGCTAGTCGAGTAAAAACACGTGCGAGAGGATGCATCCCGCAGGCTGGTCGAGTAAAAACACGTGCGAGAGGATGCATCCCGCAGGCTAGTCGAGTAAAAACACGTGCGAGAGGATGCATCCCGCAGGCTAGTCGAGTAAAAACACGTGCGAGAGGATGCATCCCGCAGACTAGTCGAGTAAAAACACGTGCGAGAGGATGCATCCCGCAGGCTAGTCGAGTAAAAACACGTGCGAGAGGATGCTTCCCGCAGGCTAGTCGTGTAAAAACACGTGCGAGAGCATGCATCCCGCAGGCTGGTCGAGTAAAAACACGTGCGAGAGGATGCATCCCGCAGGTTAGTCGAGTACAAACACGTGCGAGAGGATGCATCCCGCAGGCTAGTCGAGTAAAAACACGCGCGAGAGGATGCATCCCGCAGGCTGGTCGAGTAAAAACACGTGCGAGAGGATGCATCCCGCAGGCTAGTCGAGTACAAACACGTGCGAGAGGATGCATCCCGCAGGCTAGTCGAGTAAAAACACGCGCGAGAGGATGCATCCCGCAGGCTAGTCGAGTAAAAACACGTGCGAGAGGATGCATCCTGCAGGCTAGTCGAGTAAAAACACGTGCGAGAGGATGCTTCCCGCAGGCTAGTCGCGTAAAAACACGTGCGAGAGGATGCATCCCGCAGGCTAGTCGAGTAAAAACACGTGCGAGAGGATGCATCCCGCAGGTTAGTCGAGTACAAACACGTGCCAGAGGATGCTTCCCGCAGGCTAGTCGAGTAAAAACACGTGCGAGAGGATGCATCCCGCAGGCTAGTCGAGTAAAAACACGTGCGAGAGGATGCATCCCGCAGGCTAGTCGAGTAAAAACACGTGCGAGAGGATGCATCCCGCAGGCTAGTCGAGTAAAAACACGTGCGAGAGGATGCATCCCGCAGGCTAGTCGAGTAAAAACACGTGCGAGAGGATGCATCCCGCAGGCTAGTCGAGTAAAAACACGTGCGAGAGGATGCATCCCGCAGGCTAGTCGAGTAAATACACGTGCGAGAGGATACATCCCGCAGGCTAGTCGAGTAAAAACACGTGCGAGAGGATGCATCCCGCAGGCTGGTCGAGTAAAAACACGTGCGAGAGGATGCATCCCGCAGGCTAGCCGAGTAAAAACACGTGCGAGAGGATGCATCCCGCAGGCTAGCCGAGTAAAAACACGTGCGAGAGGATGCATCCCGCAGGCTGGTCGAGTAAAAACACGTGCGAGAGGATGCATCCTGCAGGCTAGCCGAGTAAAAACACGTGCGAGAGGATGCATCCCGCAGGCTAGCCGAGTAAAAACACGTGCGAGAGGATGCATCCCGCAGGCTAGTCGAGTAAAAACACGTGCGAGAGGATGCATCCCGCAGGCTAGTCGAGTAAAAACACGTGCGAGAGGATGCATCCCGCAGGCTAGTCGAGTAAATACACGTGCGAGAGGATACATCCCGCAGGCTAGTCGAGTAAAAACACGTGCGAGAGGATGCATCCCGCAGGCTGGTCGAGTAAAAACACGTGCGAGAGGATGCATCCCGCAGGCTAGCCGAGTAAAAACACGTGCGAGAGGATGCATCCCGCAGGCTAGCCGAGTAAAAACACGTGCGAGAGGATGCATCCCGCAGGCTAGTCGAGTAAAAACACGTGCGAGAGGATGCATCCCGCAGGCTAGTCGAGTAAAAACACGTGCGAGAGGATGCATCCCGCAGGCTAGTCGAGTAAAAACACGTGCGAGAGGATGCATCCCGCAGGCTAGTCGAGTAAAAACACGTGCGAGAGGATGCATCCGGCAGGCTAGTCGAGTAAAAACACGTGCGGGAGGATGCATCCGGCAGGCTGGTCGAGTAAAAACACGTGCGAGAGGATGCATCCCGCAGGCTAGTCGAGTAAAAACACGTGCGAGAGGATGCATCCCGCAGGCTAGACGAGTAAAAACACGTGCGAGAGGATTCATCCCGCAGGCTAGTCGAGTAAAAACACGTGCGAGAGGATGCATCCCGCAGGCTAGTCGAGTAAAAACACGTGCGAGAGGATGCATCCGGCAGGCTGGTCGAGTAAAAACACCAGCGAGAGGATGCATCCCGCAGGCTAGTCGAGTAAAAACACGTGCGAGAGAATGCATCCCGCAGGCTAGTCGAGTAAAAACACGTGCGAGAGGATGCATCCCGCAGGCTGGTCGAGTAAAAACACGTGCGAGAGGATGCATCCCGCAGGCTAGTCGAGTAAAACCACGTGCGAGAGGATGCATCCCGCAGGCTAGTCGAGTAAAAACACGTACGAGAGGATGCATCCCGCAGGGTAGTCGAGTAAAAACACGTGCGAGAGGATGCATCCCGCAGGCTAGTCGAGTAAAAACACGTGCGAGAGGATGCATCCCGCAGGCTAGTCGAGTAAAAACACGTGCGAGAGGATGCATCCCGCAGGCTAGTCGAGTAAAAACACGTGCGAGAGGATGCATCCCGCAGGCTAGTCGAGTAAAAACACGTGCGAGAGGATGCATCCCGCAGGCTAGTCGAGTAAAAACACGTGCGAGAGGATGCATCCCGCAGGTTAGTCGAGTACAAACACGTGCGAGAGGATGCTTCCCGCAGGCTAGTCGAGTAAAAACACGTGCGAGAGGATGCATCCCGCAGGCTAGTCGAGTAAAAACACGTGCGAGAGGATGCATCCCGCAGGGTAGTCGAGTAAAAACACGTGCGAGAGGATGCATCCCGCAGGCTAGTCGAGTAAAAACACGTGCGAGAGGATGCATCCCGCAGGCTAGTCGAGTAAAAACACGTGCGAGAGGATGCATCCCGCAGGGTAGTCGAGTAAAAACACGTGCGAGTTTTTGTGGGATGCGCATGAGCAGGTTTTGTGGGATGCGCATGCGCAGGTTTTTTGGGATGCGCATGCACAGGTTTTTTGGGATGCGCAGGCTAGTCGAGCAAAAGCACGTGCGAGAGGATGCATCCCGCAGGCTAGTCGAGCAAAAACACGTGCGAGAGGATGCATCCCGCAGGCTAGTCGAGTAAAAACACGTGCGAGAGGATGCATCCCGCAGGCTAGTCGAGTAAATACACGTGCGAGAGGATACATCCCGCAGGCTAGTCGAGTAAAAACACGTGCGAGAGGGTGCATCCCGCAGGCTGGTCGAGTAAAAACACGTGCGAGAGGATGCATCCCGCAGGCTAGTCGAGTAAAAACACGTGCGAGAGGATGCATCCGGCAGGCTGGTCGAGTAAAAACACGTGCGAGAGGATGCATCCCGCAGGCTAGACGAGTAAAAACACGTGCGAGAGGATGCATCCCGCAGGCTAGTCGAGTAAAAACACGTGCGAGAGGATGCATCCGGCAGGTTAGTCGAGTAAAAACACGTGCGAGAGGATGCATCCCGCAGGCTAGTCGAGTAAAAAGACGTGCGAGAGGATGCATCCCGCAGGCTAGTCGAGTAAAAACACGTGCGAGAGGATGCATCCCGCAGGCTAGTCGAGTAAAAACACGTGCGAGAGGATGCATCCCGCAGGCTAGTCGAGTAAAAACACGTGCGACAGGATGCATCCCGCAGGCTAGTCGAGTAAAAACACGTGCGAGAGGATGCATCTCGCAGGCTAGTCGAGCAAAAACACGTGCGAGAGGATGCATCCTGCAGGCTAGTCGAGTAAAAACACGTGCGAGAGGATGCTTCCCGCAGGCTAGTCGAGTAAAAACACGTGCGAGAGGATGCATCCCGCAGGCTAGTCGAGTAAAAACACGTGCGAGAGGATGCATCCCGCAGGTTAGTCTAGTACAAACACGTGCGAGAGGATGCTTCCCGCAGGCTAGTCGAGTAAAAACACGTGCGAGAGGATGCATCCCGCAGGCTAGTCGAGTAAAAACACGTGCGAGAGGATGCATCCCGCAGGCTAGTCGAGTAAAAACACGTGCGAGAGGATGCATCTCGCAGGCTAGTCGAGTAAAAACACGTGCGAGAGGATGCATCCTGCAGGCTAGTCGAGTAAAAACACGTGCGAGAGGATGCTTCCCGCAGGCTAGTCGAGTAAAAACACGTGCGAGAGGATGCATCCCGCTGGCTAGTCGAGTAAAAACACGTGCGAGAGGATGCATCCCGCAGGTTAGTCGAGTACAAACACGTGCCAGAGGATGCTTCCCGCAGGCTAGTCGAGTAAAAACACGTGCGAGAGGATGCATCCCGCAGGCTAGTCGAGTAAAAACACGTGCGAGAGGATACATCCCGCAGGCTAGTCGAGTAAAAACACGTGCGAGAGGATGCATCCCGCAGGCTAGTCGAGTAAAAACACGTGCGAGAGGATGCATCCCGCAGGCTAGTCGAGTAAAAACACGTGCGAGAGGATGCATCCCGCAGGCTAGTCGAGTAAAAACACGTGCGAGAGGATGCATCCCGCAGGCTAGTCGAGTAAAAACACGTGCGAGAGAATGCATCCCGCAGGCTAGTCGAGTAAAAACACGTGCGAGAGGATGCATCCCGCAGGCTAGTCGAGTAAAAACACGTGCGAGAGGATGCATCCCGCAGGCTAGTCGAGTAAAAACACGTGCGAGAGGATGCATCCCGCAGGCTAGTCGAGTAAAAACACGTGCGAGAGGATGCATCCCGCAGGCTAGTCGAGTAAAAACACGTGCGAGAGGATGCATCCCGCAGGGTAGTCGAGTAAAAACACGTGCGAGGTTTTGTGGCATGCGCATGAGCAGGTTTTGTGGGATGCGCATGCGCAGGTTTTTTGGGATGCGCATGCGCAGGTTTTTTGGGATGCGCATGGCTAGTCGAGCAAAAACCCGTGCGAGAGGATGCATCCCGCAGGCTAGTCGAGTAAAAACACGTGCGAGAGGATGCATCCCGCAGGCTAGTCGAGCAAAAAGACGTGCGAGAGGATGCAACCCGCAGGCTAGTCGAGCAAAAACACGTGCGAGAGGATGCATCCCGCAGGCTAGTCGAGTAAAAACACGTGCGAGAGGATGCATCCCGCAGGCTAGTCGAGTAAATACACGTGCGAGAGGATACATCCCGCAGGCTAGTCGAGTAAAAACACGTGCGAGAGGATGCATCCCGCAGGCTGGTCGAGTAAAAACACGTGCGAGAGGATGCATCCCGCAGGCTAGTCGAGTAAAAACACGTGCGAGAGGATGCATCCCGCAGGCTAGACGAGTAAAAACACGTGCGAGAGGATTCATCCCGCAGGCTAGTCGAGTAAAAACACGTGCGAGAGGATGCATCCCGCAGGCTAGTCGAGTAAAAACACGTGCGAGAGGATGCATCCGGCAGGCTGGTCGAGTAAAAACACCAGCGAGAGGATGCATCCCGCAGGCTAGTCGAGTAAAAACACGTGCGAGAGAATGCATCCCGCAGGCTAGTCGAGTAAAAACACGTGCGAGAGGATGCATCCCGCAGGCTAGTCGAGTAAAAACACGTGCGAGGTTTTGTGGGATGCGCATGCGCAGGTTTTATGGGATGCGCATGGCTAGTCGAGCAAAAACACGTGCGAGAGGATGCATCCCGCAGGCTAGTCGAGTAAAAACACGTGCGAAAGGATGCATCCCGCAGGCTAGTCGAGCACAAACACGTGCGAGGTTTTGTGGGATGCGCATGCGCAGGTTTTGTGGGATGCGCATGCGCAGATTTTTTGGGATGCGCATGCGCAGGTTTTTTGGGATGCGCATGGCTAGTCGAGCAAAAACACGTGCGAGAGGATGAATCCCGCAGGCTAGTCGAGTAGAAACACGTGCGAGAGGATGCATCCCGCAGGCTAGTCGAGTAAAAACACGTGCGAGAGGATGCATCCCGCAGGCTAGTCGAGTAAAAACACGTGCGAGGTTTTGTGGGATGCGCATGCGCAGGTTTTGTGGGATGCGCATGCGCAGGTTTTTTGGGATGCGCATGCGCAGGTTTTTTGGGATGCGCATGCCTAGTCGAGCAAAAACACGTGCGAGAGGATGCATACCGCAGGGTAGTCGAGTAAAAACACGTGCGAGAGGATGCATCCCGCAGGCTAGTCGAGTAAAAACACGTGCGAGAGGATGCATCCCGCAGGCTAGTCGAGCAAAAACACGTGCGAGAGGATGCATCCCGCAGGCTAGTCGAGCACAAACACGTGCGAGGTTTTGTGGGATGCGCATGCGCAGGTTTTGTGGGATGCGCATGCGCAGATTTTTTGGGATGCGCATGCGCAGGTTTTTTGGGATGCGCATGGCTAGTCGAGCAAAAACACGTGCGAGAGGATGCATCCCGCAGGCTAGTCGAGTAGAAACACGTGCGAGAGGATGCATCCCGCAGGCTAGTCGAGTAAAAACACGTGCGAGAGGATGCATCCCGCAGGCTAGTCGAGTAAAAACACGTGCGAGGTTTTGTGGGATGCGCATGCGCAGGTCTTGTGGGATGCGCATGCGCAGGTTTTTTGGGATGCGCATGCGCAGGTTTTTTGGGATGCGCATGCCTAGTCGAGCAAAAACACGTGCGAGAGGATGCATCCCGCAGGGTAGTCGAGTAAAAACACGTGCGAGAGGATGCATCCCGCAGGCTAGTCGAGTAAAAACACGTGCGAGAGGATGCATTCCGCAGGCTAGTCGAGCAAAAACACGTGCGAGAGGATGCATCCCGCAGGCTAGTCGAGCAAAAACACGTGCGAGAGGATGCATCCCGCAGGCTAGGCGAGTAAAAACACGTATGAGAGGATGCATCCCGCAGGCTAGTCGAGCACAAACACGTGCGAGAGGATGCATCCCGCAGGCTAGTCGAGCAAAAACACGTGCGAGAGGATGCATCCCGCAGGCTAGTCGAGTAAAAACACGTGCGAAAGGATGCATCCCGCAGGCTAGTCGAGCAAAAACACATGCGAGAGGATGCATCCCGCAGGCTAGTCGAGTAAAAACACGTGCGAGAGGATGCATCCCGCAGGCTAGTCGAGCACAAACACGTGCGAGAGGATGCATCCCGCAGGCTAGTCGAGCAAAAACACGTGCGAGAGGATGCATCCCGCAGGCTAGTCGAGCAAAAACACGTGCGAGAGGATGCATCCCGCAGGCTAGTCGAGCAAAAACACGTGCGAGAGGATGCATCCCGCAGGCTAGTCGAGCAAAAACACGTGCGAGAGGATGCATCCCGCAGGCTAGTCGAGTAAAAACACGTGCGAAAGGATGCATCCCGCAGGCTAGTCGAGCACAAACACGTGCGAGGTTTTGTGGGATGCGCATGCGCAGGTTTTGTGGGATGCGCATGCGCAGATTTTTTGGGATGCGCATGCGCAGGTTTTTTGGGATGCGCATGGCTAGTCGAGCAAAAACACGTGCGACAGGATGCATCCCGCAGGCTAGTCGAGCAAAAACACGTGCGAGAGGATGCATCCCGCAGGCTAGTCGAGCAAAAACACGTGCGAGAGGATGCATCCCGCAGGCTAGTCGAGTAAAAACACGTGCGAAAGGATGCATCCCGCAGGCTAGTCGAGCACAAACACGTGCGAGGTTTTGTGGGATGCGCATGCGCAGGTTTTGTGGGATGCGCATGCGCAGATTTTTTGGGATGCGCATGCGCAGGTTTTTTGGGATGCGCATGGCTAGTCGATCAAAAACACGTGCGAGAGGATGCATCCCGCAGGCTAGTCGAGTAAAAACACGTGCGAGAGGATGCTTCCCGCAGGCTAGTCGAGTAAAAACACGTGCGAGAGGATGCATCCCGCATGCTAGTCGAGTAAAAACACGTGCAAGAGGATGCTTCCCGCAGGCTAGTCGAGTAAAAACACGTGCGAGAGGATGCATCCCGCAGGCTAGTCGAGTAAAAACACGTGCGAGAGGATGCGTCCCGCAGGCTAGTCGAGCAAAAACACGTGCGAGAGGATGCATCCCGCAGGCTAGTCGAGCAAAAACACGTGCGAGAGGATGCATCCCGCAGGCTAGTCGAGCAAAAACACGTGCGAGAGGATGTATCCCGCAGGCTAGTCGAGTAAAAACACGTGCGGGAGGATGCATCCCGCAGGCTAGTCGAGTAAAAACACGTGCGAGAGGATGCATCCCGCAGGCTAGTCGAGTAAAAACACGTGCGAGAGGATGAATCCCGCAGGCTAGTCGAGTAAAAACACGTGCGAGAGGATGCATCCCGCAGGCTAGTCGAGCAAAAACACGTGCGAGACGATGCATCCCGCAGGCTAGTCGAGTAAAAACACGTGCGAGAGGATGAATCCCGCAGGCTAGTCGAGTAAAAACACGTGCGAGAGGATGCATCCCGCAGGCTAGTCGAGTAAAAACACGTGCGAGGTTTTGTGGGATGCGCATGCGCAGGTTTTGTGGGATGCGCATGCGCAGGTTTTTTGGGATGCGCATGTGCAGGTTTTTAGGGATGCGCATGGCTAGTCGAGCAAAAACACGTGCGAGAGGATGCATCCCGCAGGCTAGTCGAGTAAAAACACGTGCGAGGTTTTGTGGGATGCGCATGCGCAGGTTTTGTGGGATGCGCATGGCTAGTCGAGCAAAAACACGTGCGAGAGGATGCATCCCGCAGGGTAGACGAGTAAAAACACGTGCGAGAGGATGCATCCCGCAGGCTAGTCGAGTAAAAACACGTGCGAGAGGATGCATCCCGCAGGCTAGTCGATCACAAACACGTGCGAGAGGATGCATCCCGCAGGCTAGTCGAGCAAAAACACGTGCGAGAGGATGCATCCCGCAGGCTAGTCGAGTAAAAACACGTGCGAAAGGATGCATCCCGCAGTCTAGTCGAGCACAAACACGTGCGAGGTTTTGTGGGATGCGCATGCGCAGGTTTTGTGGGATGCGCATGCGCAGGTTTTTTGGGATGCGCATGTGCAGGTTTTTAGGGATGCGCATGGCTAGTCGAGCAAAAACACGTGCGAGAGGATGCATCCCGCAGGCTAGTCGAGTAAAAACACGTGCGAGAGGATGCATCCCGCAGGCTAGGCGAGTAAAAACACGTGCGAGGTTTTGTGGGATGCGCATGCGCAGGTTTTGTGGGATGCGCATGGCTAGTCGAGCAAAAACACGTGCGAGAGGATGCATCCCGCAGGGTAGTCGAGTAAAAACACGTGCGAGAGGATGCATCCCGCAGGCTAGTCGAGCAAAAACACGTGCGAGAGGATGCATCCCGCAGGGTAGTCGAGTAAAAACACGTGCGAGAGGATGCATCCCGCAGGCTAGTCGAGCACAAACACGTGCGAGAGGATGCATCCCGCAGGCTAGTCGAGCACAAACACGTGCGAGAGGATGCATCCCGCAGGCTAGTCGAGCAAAAACACGTGCGAGATAATGCATCCCGCATGCTAGTCGAGCAAAAACACGTGCGAGAGGATGCATCCCGCAGGCTAGTCGAGTAAAAACACGTGCGAAAGGATGCATCCCGCAGTCTAGTCGAGCACAAACACGTGCGAGGTTTTGTGGGATGCGCATGCGCAGATTTTTTGGGATGCGCATGCGCAGGTTTTTTGGGATGCGCATGGCTAGTCGAGCAAAAACACGTGCGAGAGGATGCATCCCGCAGGCTAGTCGAGCAAAAACACGTGCGAGAGGATGCATCCCGCAGGCTAGTCGAGCACAAACACGTGCGAGAGGATGCATCCCGCAGGCTAGTCGAGTAAAAACACGTGCGAGGTTTTGTGGGATGCGCATGCGCAGGTTTTGTGGGATGCGCATGGCTAGTCGAGCAAAAACACGTGCGAGAGGATGCATCCCGCAGGGTAGTCGAGTAAAAACACGTGCGAGAGGATGCATCCCGCAGGCTAGTCGAGTAAAAACACGTGCGAGAGGATGCATCCCGCAGGCTAGTCGAGTAAAAACACGTGCGAAAGGATGCATCCCGCAGGCTAGTCGAGCACAAACACGTGCGAGGTTTTGTGGGATGCGCATGCGCAGGTTTTGTGGGATGCGCATGCGCAGATTTTTTGGGATGCGCATGCGCAGGTTTTTTGGGATGCGCATGGCTAGTCGAGCAAAAACACGTGCGAGAGGATGCATCCCGCAGGCTAGTCGAGTAAAAACACGTGCGAGACGATGCATCCCGCAGGCTAGTCGAGTAAAAACACGTGCGAGAGGTTGCATCCCGCAGGCTAGTCGAGTAAAAACACGTGCGAGAGGATGCATCCCGCAGGCTAGTCGAGTAAAAACACGTGCGAGGTTTTGTGGGATGCGCATGCGCAGGTTTTGTGGGATGCGCATGAGCAGGTTTATTGGGATGCGCATGCGCAGGTTTTTTGGGATGCGCATGGCTAGTCGAGCAAAAACACGTGCGAGAGGATGCATCCCGCAGGCTAGCCGAGCAAAAACACGTGCGAGAGGATGCATCCCGCAGGCTAGTCGAGTAAAAACACGTGCGAGGTTTTGTGGGATGCGCATGCTCAGGTTTTGTGGGATGCGCATGCGCAGGTTTTGTGGGATGCGCATGCGCAGGTTTTTTGGGATGCGCATGTGCAGGTTTTTTGGGATGCGCATGGCTAGTCGAGCAAAAACACGTGCGAGAGGATGCATCCCGCAGGCTAGTCGAGTAAAAACACGTGCGAGAGGATGCATCCCGCAGGCTAGTCGAGCAAAAACACGTGCGAGAGGATGCATCCCGCAGGCTAGTCGAGTAAAAACACGTGCGAAAGGATGCATCCCGCAGTCTAGTCGAGTAAAAACACGTGCGAGGTTTTGTGGGATGCGCATGCGCAGGTTTTGTGGGATGCGCATGCGCAGGTTTTTTGGGATGCGCATGTGCAGGTTTTTTGGGATGCGCATGGCTAGTCGAGCAAAAACACGTGCGAGAGGATGCATCCCGCAGGCTAGTCGAGTAAAAACACGTGCGAGAGGATGCATCCCGCAGGCTAGTCGAGTAAAAACACGTGCGAGGTTTTGTGGGATTCGCATACGCAGGTTTTGTGGGATGCGCATGCGCAGGTTTTTTGGGATGCGCATGCGCAGGTTTTTTGGGATGCGCATGGCTAGTCGAGCAAAAACACGTGCGAGAGGATGCATCCCGCAGGGTAGTCGAGTAAAAACACGTGCGAGAGGATGCATCCCGCAGGCTAGTCGAGTAAAAACACGTGCGAAAGGATGCATCCCGCATGCTAGTCGAGTAAAAACACGTGCAAGAGGATGCTTCCCGCAGGCTAGTCGAGTAAAAACACGTGCGAGAGGATGCATCCCGCAGGCTAGTCGAGTAAAAACACGTGCGAGAGGATGCGTCCCGCAGGCTAGTCGAGCAAAAACACGTGCGAGAGGATGCATCCCGCACGCTAGTCGAGCAAAAACACGTGCGAGAGGATGCATCCCGCAGGCTAGTCGAGCAAAAACACGTGCGAGAGGATGCATCCCGCAGGCTAGTCGAGTAAAAACACGTGCAAGAGGATGCTTCCCGCAGGCTAGTCGAGTAAAAACACGTGCGAGAGGATGCATCCCGCAGGCTAGTCGAGTAAAAACACGTGCGAGAGGATGCATCCCGCAGGCTAGTCGAGTAAAAACACGTGCAAGAGGAAGCTTCCCGCAGGCTAGTCGAGTAAAAACACGTGCGAGAGGATGCATCCCGCAGGCTAGTCGAGTAAAAACACGTGCGAGAGGATGCTTCCCGCAGGCTAGTCAAGTAAAAACACGTGCGAGAGGATGCATCCCGCATGCTGGTCGAGTAAAAACACGTGCAAGAGGATGCTTCCCGCAGGCTAGTCGAGTAAAAACACGTGCGAGAGGATGCATCCCGCAGGCTAGTCGAGTAAAAACACGTGCGAGAGGATGCATCCCGCAGGCTAGTCGAGCAAAAACACGTGCGAGAGGATGCATCCCGCAGGCTAGTCGAGCAAAAACACGTGCGAGAGGATGCATCCCGCAGGCTAGTCGAGTAAAAACACGTGCGAGAGGATGCATCCCGCAGGCTAGTCGAGCACAAACACGTGCGAGAGGATGCATCCCGCAGGCTAGTCGAGCACAAACACGTGCGAGAGGATGCATCCCGCAGGCTAGTCGAGTAAAAACACGTGCGAGGTTTTGTGGGATGCGCATGCGCAGGTTTTGTGGGATGCGCATGGCTAGTCGAGCAAAAACACGTGCGAGAGGATGCATCCCGCAGGGTAGTCGAGTAAAAACACGTGCGAGAGGATGCATCCCGCAGGCTAGTCGAGTAAAAACACGTGCGAGAGGATGCATCCCTCAGGCTAGTCGAGCAAAAACACGTGCGAGAGGATGCATCCCGCAGGCTAGTCGAGCAAAAACACGTGCGAGAGGATGCATCCCGCAGGCTAGTCGAGTAAAAACACGTGCGAGAGGATGCATCCCGCAGGCTAGTCGAGCACAAACACGTGCGAGAGGATGCATCCCGCAGGCTAGTCGAGCAAAAACACGTGCGAGAGGATGCATCCCGCAGGCTAGTCGAGTAAAAACACGTGCGAAAGGATGCATCCCGCAGTCTAGTCGAGCACAAACACGTGCGAGGTTTTGTGGGATGCGCATGCGCACGTTTTGTGGGATGCGCATGCGCAGATTTTTTGGGATGCGCATGCGCAGGTTTTTTGGGATGCGCATGGCTAGTCGAGCAAAAACACGTGCGAGAGGATGCATCCCGCAGGCTAGTCGAGCAAAAACACGTGCGAGAGGATGCATCCCGCAGGCTAGTCGAGCACAAACACGTGCGAGAGGATGCATCCCGCAGGCTAGTCGAGCACAAACACGTGCGAGAGGATGCATCCCGCAGGCTAGTCGAGCAAAAACACGTGCGAGAGGATGCATCCCGCAGGCTAGTCGAGTAAAAACACGTGCGAAAGGATGCATCCCGCAGTCTAGTCGAGCACAAACACGTGCGAGGTTTTGTGGGATGCGCATGCGCAGGTTTTGTGGGATGCGCATGCGCAAGTTTTTTGGGATGCGCATGTGCAGGTTTTTTGGGATGCGCATGGCTAGTCGAGCAAAAACACGTGCGAGAGGATGCATCCCGCAGGCTAGTCGAGTAAAAACACGTGCGAGACGATGTATCCCGCAGGCTAGTCGAGTAAAAACACGTGCGAGAGGATGCATCCCGCAGGCTAGTCGAGTAAAAACACGTGCGAGAGGATGCATCCCGCAGGCTAGTCGAGCAAAAACACGTGCGAGAGGATGCATCCCGCAGGCTAGTCGAGCAAAAACACGTGCGAGAGGATGCATCCCGCAGACTAGTCGAGTAAAAACACGTGCGAAAGGATGCATCCCGCAGGCTAGTCGAGCACAAACACGTGCGAGGTTTTGTGGGATGCGCATGCGCAGGTTTTGTGGGATGCGCATGCGCAGGTTTTTTGGGATGCGCATGGCTAGTCGAGCAAAAACACGTGCGAGAGGATGCATCCCGCAGGCTAGTGGAGTAAAAACACGTGCGAGAGGATGCATCCCGCAGGCTAGTCGAGCAAAAACACGTGCGAGAGGATGCATCCCGCAGGCTAGTCGAGTAAAAACACGTGCGAAAGGATGCATCCCGCAGGCTAGTCGAGCACAAACACGTGCGAGGTTTTGTGGGATGCGCATGCGCAGGTTTTTTGGGATGCGCATGGCTAGTCGAGCAAAAACACGTGCGAGAGGATGCATCCCGCAGGCTAGTCGAGTAAAAACACGTGCGAGACGATGCATCCCGCAGGCTAGTCGAGTAAAAACACGTGCGAGAGGATGCATCCCGCAGGCTAGTCGAGTAGAAACACGTGCGAGAGGATGCATCCCGCAGGCTAGTCGAGTAAAAACACGTGCGAGGTTTTGTGGGATGCGCATGCGCAGGTTTTTTGGGATGCGCATGCGCAGGTTTTTTGGGATGCGCATGCCTAGTCGAGCAAAAACACGTGCGAGAGGATGCATCCCGCAGGCTAGTCGAGCAAAAACACGTGCGAGAGGATGCATCCCGCAGGCTAGTCGAGTAAAAACACGTGCGAGAGGATGCATCCCGCAGGCTAGTCGAGTAAAAACACGTGCGAGAGGATGCATCCCGCAGGCTAGTCGAGTAAAAACACGTGCGAGGTTTTGTGGGATGCGCATGCGCAGGTTTTGTGGGATGCGCATGCGCAGGTTTTATGGGATGCGCATGGCTAGTCGAGCAAAAACACGTGCGAGAGTATGCATCCCGCAGGCTAGTCGAGTAAAAACACGTGCGAAAGGATGCATCCCGCAGGCTAGTCGAGCACAAACACGTGCGAGGTTTTGTGGGATGCGCATGCGCAGGTTTTGTGGGATGCGCATGCGCAGGTTTTTTGGGATGCGCATGTGCAGGTTTTTAGGGATGCGCATGGCTAGTCGAGCAAAAACACGTGCGAGAGGATGCATCCCGCAGGCTAGTCGAGTAAAAACACGTGCGAGGTTTTGTGGGATGCGCATGCGCAGGTTTTGTGGGATGCGCATGGCTAGTCGAGCAAAAACACGTGCGAGAGGATGCATCCCGCAGGGTAGACGAGTAAAAACACGTGCGAGAGGATGCATCCCGCAGGCTAGTCGAGTAAAAACACGTGCGAGAGGATGCATCCCGCAGGCTAGTCGATCACAAACACGTGCGAGAGGATGCATCCCGCAGGCTAGTCGAGCAAAAACACGTGCGAGAGGATGCATCCCGCAGGCTAGTCGAGTAAAAACACGTGCGAAAGGATGCATCCCGCAGTCTAGTCGAGCACAAACACGTGCGAGGTTTTGTGGGATGCGCATGCGCAGGTTTTGTGGGATGCGCATGCGCAGGTTTTTTGGGATGCGCATGTGCAGGTTTTTAGGGATGCGCATGGCTAGTCGAGCAAAAACACGTGCGAGAGGATGCATCCCGCAGGCTAGTCGAGTAAAAACACGTGCGAGAGGATGCATCCCGCAGGCTAGGCGAGTAAAAACACGTGCGAGGTTTTGTGGGATGCGCATGCGCAGGTTTTGTGGGATGCGCATGGCTAGTCGAGCAAAAACACGTGCGAGAGGATGCATCCCGCAGGGTAGTCGAGTAAAAACACGTGCGAGAGGATGCATCCCGCAGGCTAGTCGAGCAAAAACACGTGCGAGAGGATGCATCCCGCAGGGTAGTCGAGTAAAAACACGTGCGAGAGGATGCATCCCGCAGGCTAGTCGAGCACAAACACGTGCGAGAGGATGCATCCCGCAGGCTAGTCGAGCACAAACACGTGCGAGAGGATGCATCCCGCAGGCTAGTCGAGCAAAAACACGTGCGAGATAATGCATCCCGCATGCTAGTCGAGCAAAAACACGTGCGAGAGGATGCATCCCGCAGGCTAGTCGAGTAAAAACACGTGCGAAAGGATGCATCCCGCAGTCTAGTCGAGCACAAACACGTGCGAGGTTTTGTGGGATGCGCATGCGCAGATTTTTTGGGATGCGCATGCGCAGGTTTTTTGGGATGCGCATGGCTAGTCGAGCAAAAACACGTGCGAGAGGATGCATCCCGCAGGCTAGTCGAGCAAAAACACGTGCGAGAGGATGCATCCCGCAGGCTAGTCGAGCACAAACACGTGCGAGAGGATGCATCCCGCAGGCTAGTCGAGTAAAAACACGTGCGAGGTTTTGTGGGATGCGCATGCGCAGGTTTTGTGGGATGCGCATGGCTAGTCGAGCAAAAACACGTGCGAGAGGATGCATCCCGCAGGGTAGTCGAGTAAAAACACGTGCGAGAGGATGCATCCCGCAGGCTAGTCGAGTAAAAACACGTGCGAGAGGATGCATCCCGCAGGCTAGTCGAGTAAAAACACGTGCGAAAGGATGCATCCCGCAGGCTAGTCGAGCACAAACACGTGCGAGGTTTTGTGGGATGCGCATGCGCAGGTTTTGTGGGATGCGCATGCGCAGATTTTTTGGGATGCGCATGCGCAGGTTTTTTGGGATGCGCATGGCTAGTCGAGCAAAAACACGTGCGAGAGGATGCATCCCGCAGGCTAGTCGAGTAAAAACACGTGCGAGACGATGCATCCCGCAGGCTAGTCGAGTAAAAACACGTGCGAGAGGTTGCATCCCGCAGGCTAGTCGAGTAAAAACACGTGCGAGAGGATGCATCCCGCAGGCTAGTCGAGTAAAAACACGTGCGAGGTTTTGTGGGATGCGCATGCGCAGGTTTTGTGGGATGCGCATGAGCAGGTTTATTGGGATGCGCATGCGCAGGTTTTTTGGGATGCGCATGGCTAGTCGAGCAAAAACACGTGCGAGAGGATGCATCCCGCAGGCTAGCCGAGCAAAAACACGTGCGAGAGGATGCATCCCGCAGGCTAGTCGAGTAAAAACACGTGCGAGGTTTTGTGGGATGCGCATGCTCAGGTTTTGTGGGATGCGCATGCGCAGGTTTTGTGGGATGCGCATGCGCAGGTTTTTTGGGATGCGCATGTGCAGGTTTTTTGGGATGCGCATGGCTAGTCGAGCAAAAACACGTGCGAGAGGATGCATCCCGCAGGCTAGTCGAGTAAAAACACGTGCGAGAGGATGCATCCCGCAGGCTAGTCGAGCAAAAACACGTGCGAGAGGATGCATCCCGCAGGCTAGTCGAGTAAAAACACGTGCGAAAGGATGCATCCCGCAGTCTAGTCGAGTAAAAACACGTGCGAGGTTTTGTGGGATGCGCATGCGCAGGTTTTGTGGGATGCGCATGCGCAGGTTTTTTGGGATGCGCATGTGCAGGTTTTTTGGGATGCGCATGGCTAGTCGAGCAAAAACACGTGCGAGAGGATGCATCCCGCAGGCTAGTCGAGTAAAAACACGTGCGAGAGGATGCATCCCGCAGGCTAGTCGAGTAAAAACACGTGCGAGGTTTTGTGGGATTCGCATACGCAGGTTTTGTGGGATGCGCATGCGCAGGTTTTTTGGGATGCGCATGCGCAGGTTTTTTGGGATGCGCATGGCTAGTCGAGCAAAAACACGTGCGAGAGGATGCATCCCGCAGGGTAGTCGAGTAAAAACACGTGCGAGAGGATGCATCCCGCAGGCTAGTCGAGTAAAAACACGTGCGAAAGGATGCATCCCGCATGCTAGTCGAGTAAAAACACGTGCAAGAGGATGCTTCCCGCAGGCTAGTCGAGTAAAAACACGTGCGAGAGGATGCATCCCGCAGGCTAGTCGAGTAAAAACACGTGCGAGAGGATGCGTCCCGCAGGCTAGTCGAGCAAAAACACGTGCGAGAGGATGCATCCCGCACGCTAGTCGAGCAAAAACACGTGCGAGAGGATGCATCCCGCAGGCTAGTCGAGCAAAAACACGTGCGAGAGGATGCATCCCGCAGGCTAGTCGAGTAAAAACACGTGCAAGAGGATGCTTCCCGCAGGCTAGTCGAGTAAAAACACGTGCGAGAGGATGCATCCCGCAGGCTAGTCGAGTAAAAACACGTGCGAGAGGATGCATCCCGCAGGCTAGTCGAGTAAAAACACGTGCAAGAGGAAGCTTCCCGCAGGCTAGTCGAGTAAAAACACGTGCGAGAGGATGCATCCCGCAGGCTAGTCGAGTAAAAACACGTGCGAGAGGATGCTTCCCGCAGGCTAGTCAAGTAAAAACACGTGCGAGAGGATGCATCCCGCATGCTGGTCGAGTAAAAACACGTGCAAGAGGATGCTTCCCGCAGGCTAGTCGAGTAAAAACACGTGCGAGAGGATGCATCCCGCAGGCTAGTCGAGTAAAAACACGTGCGAGAGGATGCATCCCGCAGGCTAGTCGAGCAAAAACACGTGCGAGAGGATGCATCCCGCAGGCTAGTCGAGCAAAAACACGTGCGAGAGGATGCATCCCGCAGGCTAGTCGAGTAAAAACACGTGCGAGAGGATGCATCCCGCAGGCTAGTCGAGCACAAACACGTGCGAGAGGATGCATCCCGCAGGCTAGTCGAGCACAAACACGTGCGAGAGGATGCATCCCGCAGGCTAGTCGAGTAAAAACACGTGCGAGGTTTTGTGGGATGCGCATGCGCAGGTTTTGTGGGATGCGCATGGCTAGTCGAGCAAAAACACGTGCGAGAGGATGCATCCCGCAGGGTAGTCGAGTAAAAACACGTGCGAGAGGATGCATCCCGCAGGCTAGTCGAGTAAAAACACGTGCGAGAGGATGCATCCCGCAGGCTAGTCGAGCAAAAACACGTGCGAGAGGATGCATCCCGCAGGCTAGTCGAGCAAAAACACGTGCGAGAGGATGCATCCCGCAGGCTAGTCGAGTAAAAACACGTGCGAGAGGATGCATCCCGCAGGCTAGTCGAGCACAAACACGTGCGAGAGGATGCATCCCGCAGGCTAGTCGAGCAAAAACACGTGCGAGAGGATGCATCCCGCAGGCTAGTCGAGTAAAAACACGTGCGAAAGGATGCATCCCGCAGTCTAGTCGAGCACAAACACGTGCGAGGTTTTGTGGGATGCGCATGCGCACGTTTTGTGGGATGCGCATGCGCAGATTTTTTGGGATGCGCATGCGCAGGTTTTTTGGGATGCGCATGGCTAGTCGAGCAAAAACACGTGCGAGAGGATGCATCCCGCAGGCTAGTCGAGCAAAAACACGTGCGAGAGGATGCATCCCGCAGGCTAGTCGAGCACAAACACGTGCGAGAGGATGCATCCCGCAGGCTAGTCGAGCACAAACACGTGCGAGAGGATGCATCCCGCAGGCTAGTCGAGCAAAAACACGTGCGAGAGGATGCATCCCGCAGGCTAGTCGAGTAAAAACACGTGCGAAAGGATGCATCCCGCAGTCTAGTCGAGCACAAACACGTGCGAGGTTTTGTGGGATGCGCATGCGCAGGTTTTGTGGGATGCGCATGCGCAAGTTTTTTGGGATGCGCATGTGCAGGTTTTTTGGGATGCGCATGGCTAGTCGAGCAAAAACACGTGCGAGAGGATGCATCCCGCAGGCTAGTCGAGTAAAAACACGTGCGAGACGATGTATCCCGCAGGCTAGTCGAGTAAAAACACGTGCGAGAGGATGCATCCCGCAGGCTAGTCGAGTAAAAACACGTGCGAGAGGATGCATCCCGCAGGCTAGTCGAGCAAAAACACGTGCGAGAGGATGCATCCCGCAGGCTAGTCGAGCAAAAACACGTGCGAGAGGATGCATCCCGCAGACTAGTCGAGTAAAAACACGTGCGAAAGGATGCATCCCGCAGGCTAGTCGAGCACAAACACGTGCGAGGTTTTGTGGGATGCGCATGCGCAGGTTTTGTGGGATGCGCATGCGCAGGTTTTTTGGGATGCGCATGGCTAGTCGAGCAAAAACACGTGCGAGAGGATGCATCCCGCAGGCTAGTCGAGTAAAAACACGTGCGAGAGGATGCATCCCGCAGGCTAGTCGAGCAAAAACACGTGCGAGAGGATGCATCCCGCAGGCTAGTCGAGTAAAAACACGTGCGAAAGGATGCATCCCGCAGGCTAGTCGAGCACAAACACGTGCGAGGTTTTGTGGGATGCGCATGCGCAGGTTTTTTGGGATGCGCATGGCTAGTCGAGCAAAAACACGTGCGAGAGGATGCATCCCGCAGGCTAGTCGAGTAAAAACACGTGCGAGACGATGCATCCCGCAGGCTAGTCGAGTAAAAACACGTGCGAGAGGATGCATCCCGCAGGCTAGTCGAGTAGAAACACGTGCGAGAGGATGCATCCCGCAGGCTAGTCGAGTAAAAACACGTGCGAGGTTTTGTGGGATGCGCATGCGCAGGTTTTTTGGGATGCGCATGCGCAGGTTTTTTGGGATGCGCATGCCTAGTCGAGCAAAAACACGTGCGAGAGGATGCATCCCGCAGGCTAGTCGAGCAAAAACACGTGCGAGAGGATGCATCCCGCAGGCTAGTCGAGTAAAAACACGTGCGAGAGGATGCATCCCGCAGGCTAGTCGAGTAAAAACACGTGCGAGAGGATGCATCCCGCAGGCTAGTCGAGTAAAAACACGTGCGAGAGGATGCATCCCGCAGGCTAGTCGAGTAAAAACACGTGCGAGGTTTTGTGGGATGCGCATGCGCAGGTTTTGTGGGATGCGCGTGCGCAGGTTTTTTGGGATGCGCATGCGCAGGTTTTTTGGGATGCGCATGCCTAGTCGAGCAAAAACACGTGCGAGAGGATGCATCCCGCAGGGTAGTCGAGTAAAAACACGTGCGAGAGGATGCATCCCGCAGGCTAGTCGAGTAAAAACACGTGCGAGAGGATGCATTCCGCAGGCTAGTCGAGCAAAAACACGTGCGAGAGGATGCATCCCGCAGGCTAGTCGAGCAAAAACACGTGCGAGAGGATGCATCCCGCAGGCTAGGCGAGTAAAAACACGTGCGAGAGGATGCATCCCGCAGGCTAGTCGAGCACAAACACGTGCGAGAGGATGCATCCCGCAGGCTAGTCGAGCAAAAACACGTGCGAGAGGATGCATCCCGCAGGCTAGTCGAGTAAAAACACGTGCGAAAGGATGCATCCCGCAGGCTAGTCGAGCAAAAACACGTGCGAGGTTTTGTGGGATGCGCATGCGCAGGTTTTTTGGGATGCGCATGGCTAGTCGAGCAAAAACACGTGCGAGAGGATGCATCCCGCAGGCTAGTCGAGCAAAAACACGTGCGAGAGGATGCATCCCGCAGGCTAGTCGAGCAAAAACACGTGCGAAAGGATGCATCCCGCAGGCTAGTCGAGCACAAACACGTGCGAAAGGATGCATCCCGCAGGCTAGTCGAGCACAAACACGTGCGAGGTTTTGTGGGATGCGCATGCGCAGGTTTTGTGGGATGCGCATGCGCAGGTTTTTTGGGATGCGCATGGCTAGTCGAGCAAAAACACGTGCGAGAGGATGCATCCCGCAGGCTAGTCGAGTAAAAACACGTGCGAGACGATGCATCCCGCAGGCTAGTCGAGTAAAAACACGTGCGAGAGGATGCATCCCGCAGGCTAGTCGAGTAGAAACACGTGCGAGAGGATGCATCCCGCAGGCTAGTCGAGTAAAAACACGTGCGAGGTTTTGTGGGATGCGCATGCGCAGGTTTTTTGGGATGCGCATGCGCAGGTTTTTTGGGATGCGCATGCGCAGGTTTTTTGGGATGCGCATGCCTAGTCGAGCAAAAACACGTGCGAGAGGATGCATCCCGCAGGCTAGTCGAGCAAAAACACGTGCGAGAGGATGCATCCCGCAGGCTAGTCGAGTAAAAACACGTGCGAGAGGATGCATCCCGCAGGCTAGTCGAGTAAAAACACGTGCGAGAGGATGCATCCCGCAGGCTAGTCGAGTAAAAACACGTGCGAGGTTTTGTGGGATGCGCATGCGCAGGTTTTGTGGGATGCGCATGCGCAGGTTTTATGGGATGCGCATGGCTAGTCGAGCAAAAACACGTGCGAGAGGATGCATCCCGCAGGCTAGTCGAGTAAAAACACGTGCGAAAGGATGCATCCCGCAGGCTAGTCGAGCACAAACACGTGCGAGGTTTTGTGGGATGCGCATGCGCAGGTTTTGTGGGATGCGCATGCGCAGATTTTTTGGGATGCGCATGCGCAGGTTTTTTGGGATGCGCATGGCTAGTCGAGCAAAAACACGTGCGAGAGGATGCATCCCGCAGGCTAGTCGAGTAGAAACACGTGCGAGAGGATGCATCCCGCAGGCTAGTCGAGTAAAAACACGTGCGAGAGGATGCATCCCGCAGGCTAGTCGAGTAAAAACACGTGCGAAAGGATGCATCCCGCAGGCTAGTCGAGCACAAACACGTGCGAGGTTTTGTGGGATGCGCATGCGCAGATTTCTTGGGATGCGCATGCGCAGGTTTTTTGGGATGCGCATGGCTAGTCGATCAAAAACACGTGCGAGAGGATGCATCCCGCAGGCTAGTCGAGTAAAAATACGTGCGAGACGATGCATCCCGCAGGCTAGTCGAGTAAAAACACGTGCGAGAGGATGCATCCCGCAGGCTAGTCGAGTAAAAACACGTGCGAGGTTTTGTGGGATGCGCATGCGCAGGTTTTGTGGGATGCGCATGCGCAGATTTTTTGGGATGCGCATGCGCAGGTTTTTTGGGATGCGCATGGCTAGTCGAGCAAAAACACGTGCGAGAGGATGCATCCCGCAGGCTAGTCGAGTAGAAACACGTGCGAGAGGATGCATCCCGCAGGCTAGTCGAGTAAAAACACGTGCGAGAGGATGCATCCCGCAGGCTAGTCGAGTAAAAACACGTGCGAAAGGATGCATCCCGCAGGCTAGTCGAGCACAAACACGTGCGAGGTTTTG
>NW_027469886.1:0-55271 GCF_051020765.1 Lasioglossum baleicum | reverse complement strand
TGTCTCTCCGTATCGCAGGATAGGTTGAAGCTGTTGACATCATTATCTCCCACAGATGGTGGTAATATGCCCGAACCGTTTGACCCTCGATCTTCTAATTCATGCATAAAATTAAGGTGCTCGTCACATAAAGGTATAATAATTTGCTTCCCTGAACACGGACGACGTACCCACGGTATACCGCGTTAGCATCTAGGAATTTAAGGGCCTTCGTTAAAACGTTTAACTCTTTAACTGTACGTAACGTTCTTCCACGGTTTGACCATATACTTCATTATTCATTCCAAGAATTGGGTATCTACTGCCAACACTGTTCAGCCTATTTACTCCCGCAATACCTGGTTTGACTTTCGAAATCACAGGATATGTGAAACCACTGACTTAGCCCTTCGTCTCTCGGTGAAGGCGGTAACATCCTCGAACGGCTTGATACTCGATCTTCTAATTCATACATGAAATTAAGGTGCCCGTCACTGAAATGAAGACTAATTTCCTTCTCTGATCATGAAGTTATACTCTCGATACGGCGGATTAGTTTCTCCGCAGGTAAGGCTTCTGTAATGTGTTTGTCTTTATACCAATTGGAAACATTCTATAACAGATTGACTCTCTACTTTGATATTCATACCTTGAATTATGGTGCCTGTTGCAAATAGTTACCAGCGAATTTACTCCCGGAATACCTTTTCGATTCTCATAATCACAGGACAGGTGAAGCTACAGACCTAGAAGTTACACTATCATAGAGCGTGCTCACGTTCTGGAACCGATGCATGATCGATATTCTGATTCAAACGTGATATTTATGGTGCTGTCACTTAAGTATGTACTAATTTGTTTCCCTGCCCACGAAATTATACTCTCGATACAGCGGGATTGGTTTTGGGAATGTAAGGGCTTCGTTAAAAGGTTTGCCTTTATACCAATAGGTATCGTTCTCAAACGATTTCACGGTCTACTTTAATACCAAAACCGTCAA
The DNA here is from genome assembly GCF_051020765.1 of Lasioglossum baleicum. Classification (NCBI taxonomy): domain Eukaryota; kingdom Metazoa; phylum Arthropoda; class Insecta; order Hymenoptera; family Halictidae; genus Lasioglossum; species Lasioglossum baleicum. Next base: position 54,292 of record NW_027469886.1, on the reverse strand, counting down.
TAAAGGTGTCCATTGCCGATCGTGAGCAGCGAATTGTCGCCGGGATACCAAGCTTGACTATCGGAATAACAGGAACGGTGAACCTATTGTCTTAGCGTTCTTGAGCGGCTTTACCCACGATCTCCATATACCTAAAGAAATTAAGGTACCTGCCACTAAAGCGTTCACTAATTTGATACGCTGAACACGAAGTTATACTCTCAATACGGCGGGTTAGCTTCTCCAATGGTCGGGCTATCGGTAGAATGTTAGTTGCTCTACAAACATGAAACGTTCTACAACGGGCTTGTCGCTCTGCTTCAATATGTCAACCGTTAATTATGGTGTTTATTGCCAATAATGTGCAGCGCAGTTACTCCCGAAGTATCGTGTTTGACTTTCAGAATCACAGGATAGGTGAAGCTATTGGAGTAGCTGGGCGACTCTGAAGGCTGGCAACGTTCGGGAACGGTTTGCCCATCGTTATTCTAATTTATACATGAATTTATGGGCGTTGTTACTAAATTGTTTACAAATGTGTTTCCCTAAATTCGTAGCTATACACTCGATACGGCGGGTTAGTTACTCCGACGGTCAGGCATTCTGTGAATCGTTTGTCTTTATAGCAATTAGTAATGATCTCAAACGGTTTGCCGCTCTGCTTTAATAGTCAAGCCGCGGAACAAGGCGTCAATTGCCAATACTTTTCAGCGTAGTTACTCACGGGATACCTTGTTGGACAATTGGAATCATAGGAAAGGTCAACCCATCGAATTGGCCGTTCGACTCTAAATGCGGGTGGTAACGTCCACGATTGGCTTGAGTACCGTTGTTCTATATTATATGTGAATAAAGGGTGACGTCACTAAATTGTATACTTATGTGTTTCCATAAACAAGAAGCTATACGTTGACACGTCGGTTTATATAAAGAATTCGGTTAAACTTTTGACTTTATGGCAATTGGTAACGTTATCAAACGGTTTAACGCTCTATTTTAATATACAAACCGTGATGTCAGATGCCTATTGCCAATTCTGATCAGCCGATTGATTCCGGAATATCTAGTTCGACTCTCGGAATTTCCGGGCATGTTAAAGTTATTCACTTAGCCCGTTGGTCCCTCACAGACGGAGGCAACGTTCTCGAGCGGTTTGTAGCTCGATATTGTAATTCGTACATGAAGTAAAGGTGCTCATCACTGAAATGGTGACTGACTTCTTTCTGTGAACACGAAGTTATATTCTCGATACAGGCGGTTAGTTTTTCCAGGGATAAGGTCTTCGGTAAGACGGTTTGCCTTGTAGCAATTGGTAAAAATCTACATCGGTTTGACGGTCTGCTTTAATATTCAAACCGTGAAATATCGAGTCCATTGTCAATGCTGTTCAGTGGATTTACTTCCGGATTACCTGCCATGACTCTTGGACTTACAGGGTAGGTGTAGCTATTGACTTAGCCAATCGACTCCCAAAGGTGGTGGGAACGCACTCGGAGGGTTAGAATCCAGATTATTCTATTCATACATGAAAATAAGGTGAAATCACTATAATGTATACTAATGCTATTCTCTGAACACGAAGATATACTCTCGGTACAGTGGGAGGGTAAGGTCTTAGGTGAAACGACAACGTTTGACTATATAGCAATTGGTACCGATCTCTCACGGGGTGACATTATCTTTTAATATCCAATCCGCGAATTAAAGTATCTGTTGTAAATACTACAAAGCGGATTTACTCCCGGAATACCTGGTTCGAATCTTGGAGTCACAGGATAGATCTGGCTATTGACTTAGCCGTTCGTCTCTCACAGAAGGTAGGAATAATCTCGAACGGTTTGACACTTGATCGTCTAATTCACATATCAATATAAGATATGCCTCTCCTATAATGTCTACTTATTTGTTTCCGTGAGCACTACGCATGACACTCGCTACAGCGCGTTATGTTCTAGGATGATGACGTATTCGGTAAAAGGAATGACACTATACCGATTGGTAATGTTCTCCGACGAATTGACCTTCTAATTTAATATTCATACCCTGAATGAAAGTGTCCATTGCCAATACTGCACAGCGTATTCACTCCCGGAATATCTGATTTGGCTATCTGACTCACAGGGTAGGTGAAGCTATTGATTTGTCCATCAGACTCCCAAAGATGGTGGATACGTTCTCGAAGGGTTTGATTCTCGATTATTTTGTTCATAAATGAAATTATGTTGCCCGTCACTAAAATGACTACTAATTGCTTTTTCCGAACAGGAAGTTACATCACCATACGGCAGGCTAGCTTCACGGAAGGGAAGGTTTTCGGTAAAAAGATTGATGAATACGTAACGTCCTACGAAGGTTTGACTGTGGACTTCAATATTTATACCATGAAATAGGGTGTACGAGACCAATACTCTCCAACGGATTGTCTCCCCGAATTCTTGCTTCGGCGATCGGAATCATAGGGTAGGAACAGCTATATAATTAGCCGCCCGACTCCCAAAGAAGGTGGGAACATTCTGGATCGGTTTGACTCCATATGGTTTTATTCATACATGAAAATGAGGTGTCCGTCTGCTAATGTATCTACTAGTTTGTTTCCGTGAGCACTAAGCAATGTACATGCTGCAGCGGGTTTGGTTCTTGGATGGTAAGGTATCCAGCAAAATCGTTGACTTTGTACCACCTAGTTACATTCTCCAACGTTTGACTACATACATTAATATTCGTAACTTAAATTATGGTGTCCTTTGCCTATACTGAACAGCGGATTCAATCCCGGAATACCTGGTTCGGAGCTCGGAATCACAGGCTAGGTGAAGCTATTTACTTAGCCGTGCGAATCTAACAGAAAGATGTAACGTTCTGGAGCAGCGTGCATATCGATCTATCTTCTTATTCATACACGAAAAAAAGATTCCCATGACGAAACAGACAAATAGGTTGTTTGCTTGAGCACGAATTTGGACAATCGATACAACAGGTTATGGTATCGGAAGGTAAGGTCATCGGTAAAATGTTTGACGATATGCCAATATGTAACGTTCGACAAAGATTTGATAATCCACTTTATTATTCATACCGTGAATTAAAGCATCCGTTGGTAATACTGCACTGTAGATTTCACTCCCGGAGTATGTGGTCTGACTCTCGGTATGACAGGATATGTGTATCTATTTATTTCGCAGTTGGATTATAGAAGAAGGTGGTAACGTTCTCGCACCGTTTGTCCCCCTGTGACGCCAGCCAAACTCCAGCCGATGCTTCACCAGGCGCCGCGCCCAGACAGCAACAATAGCAAAATGAACCAAAACCAGACAACACATGGCTAGAAACCGCCTACTCAACCAGAAAATTATAGCATAAAAACCGAGCACAAAGGAATAAAGCAGTTCTACATTATACCTCAAACGGAACATTTCAGCATTGGTATGCATATCCTGAGAACCTACGTTAATATTTAAGACTGTTCAACATATGTATTACACTTACTTCACGAAATAAATGTTAATATAAGAAACATAGCTTCTTTTAGAAAGGGGGCTCTTCCACCGTGGCTGAAGACACGCCCACTTATAATCTATTTCAATACTTGCAACGTATTTCTCGGAGGCAAAATTGGTTCATATTTAATTTCCATACTTGCCACATATTTCGCCGTGACAAAATTGGCGATCTTGCCAGGATAGAGTACGTCAAACACCAGCAAATCCACCTGAGGAGCAACGAAAAACTTTCTCCACGGAGCAAGATGAAAGCCGGACCAAGGTGGCACCCTCAGGGAACATGCAGAGAACCGATGTAAAAAAATTTTCAAACATGTCTAAAGACCAAGTAACCGAGAGCGCATTAGATAAAATACTCGCAACCCATGGGACCATGCTTAAACAATTGGGAAGAATGCAAGAATCAATAAGCGGCTTAGTGGTACGATAAGTGGCTAACACTAAGCGAACTATATCTCACAACTCCGCGATATCAAACCTAACAGAAGCAGTAAAGAAATTAGACGTAAAGTTTCAAGCCCAACAGCAGGAATTACTGGGACTCGCAAGCACTATGGGGAACAACGCACGAGAAAGCATACCCAGGACTGAACCAAGTCTCACTGTAGTCGAAACAACATCTACCGCCATAACTGGATATGAAACAAGCAAACGATTCCATCCGCCCAACCTGCAGAACACCAGCAAACGAGAAACACAGCGCACGAACCAGTACTGATGGATCCGACCAAAGCTTTGCGAAGCGTGGAAAACTTGAACTGAGAGGACGATATCGGGCAGAAGAGTTCATAAAATCGGTAAGCTTTGCAAGGAACAGAACATTCGACCAACCAATGCTTCTATGGATGATAATAGCGGAAGAAATAGTCGGTGAAGCAAAGAAGGCCATCAGGTTTTGCCAGATCAATAGCTACGAAGATTTATAAGAAGCATTACAATCACAACTTTCGACACCAACTACCGAAAGCGTGCAGTTTTATGCAAACCGCTTCCGTCAGAGTCTAAGAGAACTTATTGCTCGGAACATATCATTGGAAGAAGAGACACATGAGGCTATATGATTCTTCATTTGCAACCTGCGTGTGGAAATAGCTCAGGTAATAATTCCTATGAAACCCGGATCAATGAAAGTATGGCTTAAAGAGTCAAAACGAAACCAGAATATACCTAGACTTCCACCATCATCAGGACTCATGGCAAGACCAAACCTAGAATACAGAGGGAATCCGAGACCCAAAGCATACACCGAGTCTAATAGGCTGACAGCTAACCCGATACGCTGCGAGCATTGCCAAAAAATAGGTCATCCGAAGTCACAGTGTTACCTATTAAAGAACTCGAATTTTCATGTAGTCCCGACAGGAAAAATTCCGCCAAGAATAAACAACCTAAGACTAGAAGATTATATCACACCCCAGGCGAGGAACGAGGCATTGAAGCAAGATTCCCGGGATCCCACCGACGTGGAAGATTTCTCACCGGAGCAGGAGCCAATCGCATCAAGAGGGGATTGGTCAGAGACCGATAAGGTTAGAACAAGATAAAATAATTCAATTAGGTTCCCACGAAATACAAAATCTCTAGCTACACACCGGTAAAATATAGGCAATTAACTCACGAATTGCTAATAGTGCAGGACAACTTCCCATTGACAGAAGACGGAATAATCGGATTACCCTTTCTAGAAAAGTATAAATATACAATCAGTAACAAGCAACTCCAACTAATAACGATGTCTTTGAATTACAGACGACACCGACCACCCAGAGAGTCCCCAGCAGACGCTCTGTTACCCACGTAGTTAAGCTCAACGATGAACCTGTTCGTGTTTGTTTCTTTAATAATGGTGAGCATGATATTCAAATTGAGGATCACAGACAAACAGACTCAGATAATCCCAAAATCAAAGAAATATTGACCAAGCTTAGACTCGATCACATAGAAGAATGTTTAAGAGAACCTATTAAGGAAATTATATGCTTTTATCATTACATCTTTTCAAATGACAATGAACCTTTACCCTGTACCATATTAACCGAACACGACATATTCGTAAACACAGACAGACCCGTCAATATCAAGACATACAAAGCTCCGAAATGCCACAAAAAATGGGATCCAAATCCAAATTAGAGAAATGTTAGACAAAGGTATAATAGAAGATTCAGATTCACCTTATAACGCACCAGCCTGGGCAGTGCCCAAAGAACTGGATGCGTCCGGCAAACAAATATGGAGAATTGTGATTGACTTTCGGAAGTTAAATGAAATCACCGAACAAAATGCATATCCACTTCCGCAAGTCGATGACATATTCGCCCACCTAGGAATTGCTATATTCGTCAGTGCATTGGATCTCTCTTCAGGCTTCCATCAAATACCTATGAACCCCCACCGCAAAACGTACACTGTCTTCAGCATGACGGACGGACATTTTCACTACAAAAGAATGCCTTTCGCTCTAAAGAATGCGCCAGCCACATTCGACAGAATGATGCACAATGCATTACGAAGACTGATTGACAAATACTGTTTTGTATATTTAGACGATATAGTAATATTTCGGAACACTATAGAGAAACACAATTGCAACCTAGCAATAGTATTTGACAGACTGAAGGAAGTTGGACAGAAGATACAGCCTGACAAATGTGAATTCCTGAAACCCGAACTCGAACACCTAGGACATATCATCATTAAAGACGGAATTAAACCGAATCCCATAAAGATAGAGTCAATTAAAATTTTAATTAATCCTACAAACATAACAAAGGTAAAATCATTTCTCGGATTAGTTGGACACTATCGCAAATTCATTAAAAACTTCGCCAAAATCGCGAAATCCCTTACAACCTTAACCCAAAATTAACTCCCTCTCATTGGACATTTTTACTGACTTCGGATGCCAGCAACGAAGGGTTAGGAGCTGTGCCCTCACAGGATGGACATCCATGCAATTTCATCCCACGTACCCTGAATTCCGCAGAAAGAAATTATACTTCCACGGAAAAAGAGCTGCTGGCCATAGTTTGGGCGATCAACCGGATACGCCAATACTTACTCGGTTGACACTTCATAATACAAACGGATCATCAGGCATTGAAATAGTTACATAATTTCAAGGATCCTTCATCGAGACTAATGAGATGGAGATTGAGGCTAGAAGAATATGACTATGAGATCGAATAATATAAGAAAGGAAAAGGTAACGTAGTAGCAGAGGGATTATCACGATTATTCCCGCGCGAATAGTGATAGGCCAAATGGTAAACATAAAAATGTGAATAATAAACCCACAGGAAATAGAGGACACCCTTCCAGACGAACTAGGATGCCCATATAGCATGACGAACATAGTTGATGAAAATGAACTGCTCCAAGCATATGAAGACTGGAAAACATCACCATGCAAGAATACACCAATCAAACTGGAAGCTAACAAACCATACTGGACCCAAGTATCTTACGACCTCCTAGGAACCATATAGCGGAAAAGGTTGGTTACTGAAATTACATGCACTCATAGCTCTGCAAGGAAACCAGAAGAACATAAAATTCAGCAATCAACACATCAAGCGACTGGACTAGATCAATATACAACTAATGTTAACATGCTTAATGAAAGATCAAGAGGAAAGAATCTGTTATTTGCAACCGAACGTATAAAGGAGCTTAATCAAGATGAAATCAAGCAAATCCTAATGGAATCCCATGACCTACAACAGCATATAGGAGGAAAACCGCACGATAGAAATAATCAAAAGCAAATATTATTGGAAAAACTTAGAAAGAGATGTAACGGAATACATAAGAAGCTGCAAAACCTGTCATACCAACAAACTAATCAGGGGTGAGGCCAAGGGAAGAGGCAAACATCACTGATGCACCAGAAAACCCCAAACGACTATGTAGGAATCGACATAATTGGACCATTCCCAAGAACCAAATCAGGAAACCAGTTTATACTCTCAATACAAGACTGTTTAACAGAATACCTAATGTTGATATCCTTAAAGAACCAACAAGCTTCATCAATAATCAACTCCCTCTTAGGTCATACCATTTACATATTTCTTCCACAAAACACATACTATCCTTCCAAGGACAGAATTTCATATGTATATTAACGACAGAATTTGAAAACTTGTTTTAATATAAAGCATACAAAAACCACCAGCTTTCACCCACAGTCAAATGGTAGTCTCGAGAGAACTCACTCAATGGTGAAGGACATGCTGAGAACTAATATTGGTCAACAACAATATGATTGGGACAAAAAACTAAAATACATTAGCCTAGATTACAACGCCACGATTCATAGAGGAACATGTTATTCACCTTTTCAGTTAACATTCAAAAGACGAGCCAATCTACATTCTGCAATAGCAATTACCCCTAATTTATCTAAAGACACTCTGGTAGAACTTTGGAAACATAGACATCTAGAATACTTGGACCACGCGAAAAGAATAACTGAAAAAAATAAAAATAAATATAAAGCTTCGCAAGATAGTAAAATGAAACTTAATGGTATATGCAAGAATGGAGACTCAGTACTTTTGCATATTCATAGTAAAGTTAATAAACTCGATCAGGAATGGTTAGGAACGTACGAGGTATTTAAAGTTAAAATCCATAATTGTTATATTTGTATATAATAAATTTGTTACAGTACACGGGAATAGAATCAATCCATATCATTCCACATCTATCTGATCAAATGGAAGGACCTAATAATTCAAGTGGTAGAAAACAGCCAAATAGTAAAGGAAGAAATTGGTAAACCGCGTACACATATCGCACAGAAACAAAAATTACACTAATATTTGGCATAATAGAACAAACTGACACTATTGAACATATATATACTTGCAAACGCAACCTTAAAGAATACTGCAAACAGCAACAAACAGACTTCGAGACTACAGACTATCAAACTATAAAGCCAAAGGATAATAACCATAGGTAGTATATCTAAATCATTATTTGGAACATTGGACGAAACTGACCTGAAACTTGTGAATAAAAATCTAGACAAACTCTATGACAAACAGAATACATTCTCTCAAGTAATACAAAACCAAACAGCATTAATCAGAAGTTTTATACATGATGAAGCATCATAACACGTATTAGGTAGAATTAATCATGGAGATACAAGGATAGGTCAAATAGAAAATAAGTACATTCAGTCGATACATTTTTAATTATAGAAATAATATTGACGGACCTTGCTAATAGAATCGACGGCATTAACACAATGTTATCATTAGGCGAAAAGGGTAAAATAGACCCATTATTCATACCCATTATTCATACCCATACATACATTTATAAGTGCAATGGTGAAATGAACAACTTTCCATGATCAATTCTTAGAACCAACCATACCTAACTTTCAATCGATAATCGTTATTAGCGAATTACTTCTAGCAACTAAAGAAGACACTTCGAAATACCAAATGAAACTCCAATATTTGAAAAGGAACCATGGAAACTTGTAAAATACTATGCTGTACCCAAGAAATCAGGAGAAATGTTCATGGCCACAATTCTGAAACCACGAATATGCGTTAATACGAACATCAGCACACAGAACAATGGGACAATGAACAATTGCGAGCACTATGTAAAACCACTAGTATAGGATTAGATTGTAGAAATAATCAACCGGTACGATACGGCAAAGATGTGGTTGCATGTAAATCAAAATTCCGTACGGCTATATTCAAGATAGATCACGTAACATTCATACCCATGAAAACCAATAACATATTCGTTACAATACCCGAAAATAGTGTAACGGTTTCGGCCTCATGCACAACACATGAAACGCTTCTCCTTAGAAAAACCTAGTATAATTTCAGCCAACACTCAGCACACTTTCATACGCAGACAACACAATGAAAAATAGGAGAAGTACAAAACGAAGCAATTATAATAATAAACAATTGCAACAAAATTAACAAAACAAACACTACAACATTCAACATAGGCACTGAAAAACCCTGGATTCAAATCGGATAAAATACCCATAATACCTAGAGTCACACCAAATTTCAATAACTATAAACACAATTTAGATGTATTAGATGAGCAAATCAATAAAATACAAACCCAACACAGACTCACCACACTAACCTATGCATCATACTCTATACTCACCTATATGTGATGGATATCATTAGTATTAGTCACAGGTTACACTTTGTATAAGACAGGATTACTAAAGCGTTGCATACCTGCGAATTTATGCATTAAGATATTTTGTAATAATAACCAAATGACGATATCTCCAAGCACCAACACTGTAATACAAATAGCCACATCGAATCTATGAAGACCTAGGGTGACCTTCCACGACCTAGCAGAGGAAGAAGAATCAGTCATCGAAATCAAACCAGTGATCGTACGCTTCACAGGAGTGAAGCATAATCTAAGAGGGGGGCGTGACGCCAGCAAAACTCCAGCCGACGCCGCACCAGACGCATCGCCCAGACAGCAACCGCAGCAGAATCAGCAAAACCAGCCAACACGTGGCTAGATACCTCCTACTCTGCCAAAAAATTATAGTATAAAAACCGAGTACAAACGAATGAAGCAGCTCTATATTGTACATCAAACGGAACGTTTCTGCATTCGAATACCTATCCTGAAAACCTACGTTAAATATTTAAGACTGTTCAACAATCTCTATTACACTTATTTTACGAAATTAGTATTAATATTTGAAACATAGTTTCTTTTAGAAAGGGGGCTCTTCCACCAAGGTTAAAGACCCGCCCATTTATATTCTATTTCAATTACTTGCAACGTATTACCCCGTGACAAAATTGGTTTATACTTTACTTCCATACTTGCCACGTATTTCCCCCTGACACCCCGATCTTCTATTCAAACATGCAAATAAGGAGGTCCGTGTGACAAAATGTCTACTAATTTGTTCCGGTGAATAACAAGGAAGCAATCGCTACAGCGGAGTGGATCACGGAAGGTAAGGCCTGCGATGAAAACTTTGACTCTATGCAATTCGTTATGATCGACAACGGTTTCACTCTGTACCTTAATATTTATACCAGGCGGTGGGGCGCATAGCGCCAATATTGTACTGCGGATTTACTCCCTGAATACCTGATTTGACTCTCTCAATCGGAGGATACGTGAAAATATTGAGATACACGAGTGTCTCTTCCAGAAGGTGGCAACGATCACGAGCCGTTCGACCCTCGAACTTTCAATTCATGCATGAAACTAAGGTGCTCGTCACTAAAATGGTTAGAAGTTCCTACCTATGAACATGGTGTCATACTCTCGATTGAGCTGATATCTCTATCGGAGGGTAAGCTATTCTGTAAAAAGTTTAGACCTACACGAATATGTATTGTTCTACAACGGTTTGACGGTATGCCTTAATATTCATAACCTGATCTGCGGCGTCTATTGCCAATACTGTACCGGGCATTCAGTCCCCAGACTACCTCGTTTGATTTTCGCAATCACAGGAGAGGTGATGCTATTGACTTAACTATTCAGCTCTCAGAGAAGGTGGTAACAATCTGGATCGGTTAGGGCACTCGATCATCTAATTGATACTTGAAATTAAGGTGCCCATCTCAAAAATTCCTGCCTGTATGTTTCAATGAACACTGTGCAAGGCACCCCCCTACAGAGGGTTGATCATCTCGGAATGTAAGGCATTTGGTACGAAGATTAACCGTACACGAATAGGTAGTGATCTGCAACGGCTGGACGGACTGCTTGAATATTTCAAACCGTGAATTGAGGTGTGTATTGCCTGTATTGTACGGAGAATTTACTGCCCCGAATACCTGGATGGACACTAGGAATCACAGGACAGGTGAAGTAAAAGACTTAGGAGGCCGTCTCTCACAGAAAGAGGTAACGTGCTCGAACGGTTCGACACTCGATCTTCTAATTCCTACAGGGTGTTAGGGTGCTCGTCACTAAGTGTATACTAATTTTATCCTCAGCATATGAAGTTCTTCCCACGATGCAGTCAGGTTCGCAGATGGTGCGGCCTTCGGAAAAACGTTTGACCTTACAACAGTTAGTAGCGTTCACAAACGGTTTGGCGCCCAATTTGAATAGTCATACCGTGAATAAGGTGTCTATTGCCACCCCCCTTTCAGCGTATTTTCTCCAGGAATACATGGTTTGTATCTCGAAATCTCAGGAAAGGAAAAACTATTGCAATAGCCATGCGACTGTCAAAACAGGTGGTAACGATCTCGGACGATTTGACCCTCCATCATCCTATTGATACATGCAACTAACGTGTAAGTCTGCTATAGTGTCTACTAATTTGTTTCCTTGAACACTATGTTATACTCTCGATACTGTGGGTTGGTATTTGGGCGGTGAGGTATTTGGTAAATCATTTGACTTTATTGCCATTAGTAACGTTCCACAACGATTTGTCGGTCCCGAGTTACACTCTGGATGCAACAGGTTATGTTCCTGGGGGGCAAGGTCTTCGGTACACCTTTTGACATTATACCAATAGGTAACGTTCTACAAGAGATAGACTCTGTACCTTAATATTCAAGCTGTGAATTAAGGTGTCCATCGAGAATACTGTATAGAGGGACTGACTCCGGAATACCTTATGTGACTATAGGAATTACAGTATTGGTGAAGCCATCGAATTAGTCGTTCCAGTACCAAAGCAGGTGGCAACAGTCTTGAACTATTTGACACTCGATCTTCTAATTGATATATGAAAATAAGGTGAGCTTCTACAATACTGCCTACTAATTTGTTTCCGTTAGCACTCTGAAACCCACTTGCTACAGCGGGTGAGGTTCCTGGAGGTAAGGAATTCGGTAAAAATCAATTGACGATGTACCATCTGGCTATGTTCCACAACGGTTTGACTCCGTACCTGAACTGAACAACGGATTAACTCCGGATTTTCTGGTTTGACTCTCGGAGGAACTGGATAGGTGAGCTATTGACATATCCGTTCGACTCTCAATGACGGTGGTTACTTTCTTGAACTGTTTTACCCTTCTTTCTCCTTACGCGTAATGAAATTAAGGCCCCAGACACAAAAATGTTTACTAATTTGATACTCTGAACACGAAGTTATACTATAGTTGAAGTGGGTGAGGTTAGCACAATCTATGGCCATTGGCAAAACTTTTGACTATATTCAAACTGGTAACGCTCTAACACGGTTTTACGCTCTACTGTAATATTCAAACCGTGAATTAAGGCGTCTGTTGCCAATACTGATTAGCGGATTTATTCCCAGAATACCAGATGTGTCCTCTACGAATCACCGAATAGTTGAAACTGTTGAATTTGCAGTTCGTCCATCACAGAAGGTGGTAGCTTTCACGAGTGGTTTGACACGCGGTATTCTTATTCATACATGTGCTAAAATATATACTAATTTGTTTGTCAGAACACGAAGTTGTACTGTCGAGACAGTGGATTAAGTTCACGAACGATACGGACTTAGGTAAATCGTTTGACATTATACCATCCGGTAACGTTCGTAAACGGTTACACGCTTAACTTTAATATTCAAACCGCGAATTAGGGTGCCCATTGCCAATAGTATACCGCAGATTAACTCCTGATATACCTGGTGTGACTCTGGGAATCCCGAGTAGAGGTGAAGCGATTGATCTAGGTGTACCATTCTCAAAGGAGGTGGTACCGTCCTGGAACGGTTTGCTCTCGATATTCTCATCCATACATGAAATTAAGGTGCCAGTCACTATTATGTATACCTATTTGTTTCCGCTTATGCTAAGCAACACACACGCTGCAGCGGGTTATGATTTAGGAAGATATTGCCATCAGTAAAAAGATTGACTGTATGCCCATTAGTAACGTTCTACATCGGTTTGACACTGTACTTTATTATACATACCGCGTGTTAAGGTGTCTATTGCCAATACTGTTCAGCGCATGTACTCCTGCAGTGCCTGATTTGCCTCTTGGAGTCTGTGTAGACATGCTGCAATTGACTTAAATGTGCGTCTTCCATTGAACGTGATAACGATCTCGAACGGTTTGAAACTCGATCTTTTAATTCATTCATGAAGTCAAGGTTTTCGTCTCTAAATTGTATACTAGTTCTTACCTGTGAGCGCAGTGTTATACTCCCGAAACAGCGGGTCAGCTTTTCGGAGTGTAAGGCATTCTGCAAATGGTTTAACACTGCTCGAATCACTAATGTCCTACAACGGCTTGACGGCCTGCTTTAATATTCAAACTGTGAATTAAGGAGTCAATTGCCAATACTGCACAGCCCATTTATTTCCGGGATACCTGGTTTTACATTCGGAATCACAGGACAGTTGAAGCTATTGACTTAGCCGCCCGACTCTCATAGCTGCTGGTTATGTTCGGGAACGATTTGACCCTCGATCCAGTAATTCATACATGAATGTAAGGTGCACGACACTGAGATGTATAATACTTTGTCACTCTGAAGTTGAAGTTATACACTCGATGCAGCGGGTCAGCTTCTCCGAGGCTAATGCCTTCAGTAAAATGTTTGACTGTGTACCAATAGGGAACGTTGCACTACTTTGTGTCACTGTACTTTAAAATTTATACCGATAATTAGGTGTTTTAATGCCGATACTGTACAGCGGACATACTCGCAGAGTGCCTTGTTTGGCTCTCGGAAGCACAGGATTCGTGAAGCATTTGAGTTAGCCGTTCGACACTCAAATTATGTGATAACATTCCCGTACGGTTTGACCCTCCATCTTCTAATTTATGCATGAAGATAAGGTGCCCGTCACTGACATGAAGACTAATTTCCTTCCCTGAACACGAGGTTATACTCTCGATACAGCTGCTTTGGCTCTTCGACGGTAAGGCCTTCACTAAAACTTTTGACATTATACCAATACCAAACGTTCCACAAGGGATAGACTGTGTACCATAATATTTATACCGTGAACTAAGATGTCCATTGCCAATAATGTACAGATTTGGGACTCTCGGAATGCCTGTTTCGTCCTTGGGAATCACTGGACAGGTGAAGCTGCCGAATTATCCGTTCTATTCTCAAAAAAATGCGGCAACGTTCTCGAACGGTTTGACAATCGACCTTCGAAGTCACTCATGAAGTTACGGTGGCCGTCACTAAAGTTTATAGTAATATGTTCCACTGAACGCCAGATTATACGCGCGATTCGTCGGGTTAGATTTTCGGAAGGTACGGATTTCTGTATAACGTTTGCCTTCATTCAAATTGGTAACGCCCACAAACGGATTGACGCACTACTTTTGTATGCAGACCATGAATTAAGGTGACTAATTTCAACACTGATCAGCTTATTTACTCGCGGAATACCCGGTTTGATCCTCAGAATCACAGATAAGTGTAGCTATTCACTTAGCCGTTCATCTGTCAGAGAATGAGGATGAGATTAAGATGTACGTGACTAAAATGTATACTAATTTGTTTCCTGTGTCTCAAAATTATTATCTCGCTGCAGCGATTTTTATTCTCGGAAGATAAGGCCTTCGTTAAAAAGAGTGACTTTATACAAACTCATACTGGTCTCCGACAGTTTGACTCTCTAGTTTGATATTCATACACCGAATTATGGTGTCAATTCCCTACGAAATTCAGCGAATTTGCTCCCGTAATGTCTGGTTTGACTCTCGGAATCAGAGGGTAGGTGAAGCTATTGACATAGCCGTTCGCATCTCACAGAAGGTGTTAACGTCCTGCGAAGGATTGTCCTTCGATCTTCCAATTCATACATAAAGATAAAGTGGCCATAACTGAAATGAATATTTATTTCGTTTTCTGAACACGACGTTTTTCTGTCGTTTGAGCGAGTTAGGCTTTCCGCGTGTACGAACTACAGAAAAACGTTTGTCTTTGTAGGAATTTGTATCCTTTTCAAACGGTCTGACTTTGTTCCTTAATAATTCTACCGTGAAATAGGGTGCCTAGTGCCCATACTGAACAGGAGATTTGCTCGCGGAATACCTGATTTGACTGTCGGAATCGTGGGATATGTGAAGCTATTGACTAAGCAGTACCACTCTCACAGAAGATGGCAATGTTCTCGAAACATTTGACGCTTGACCTTCTTATTCATAATGAAAGTAAGGTTCCAGTCGCTAAAATGTTTACTGATTTGAACCTCTGAACACGAAGTTGTACCATTGGTGCAGCGGGTTTTGTTCGCCGAAAGTAGGGAGTTCGGTGAGAAGTTTGTGTCATACTAGTTGGTAATGTTCTCCTACGGTTTGCTGTTCTACTTTAATATTCATACCCTGAATTATGGTGCGTATTGCAAATTCTGTTTAGCGGATTTTCTCCTCAAATACCAGGTTGAACTCTCGGAATCACAGGATAAGTAAAGCTATTGACTTCGCCAGTCTTATCTCACAGAAGGATGTAACCTTCTGGAACGCTTTGACCCTCGGTGTTGGTAAATATTCACAAGCATGAAGTGTTCGATCGCTAATATGTCTACCAATTTGCTTCTGTGCACATTGAACAGGACAATGGCTACAGCGAGGTATGTTCTCGGATGGAATGGCCTACGGTAAATAGTTATACTGTTACGAATGTGTAAATTTCAACAACGAACAGTGAATGGTGGTACGGCAGATCGAGCAACTCTACTGTAAGATCATCGTTATAATTTTTAACCTCGATGTGGTTCCGTATGCATTTTCTTCACCGTCTTCTATTTCGTTACGCAAACTGTAGTTTACTGTCATTATATATTCGATTTTTTTCAGGATTTCCAATTGTTTATTTCAGAAATTGTACCTTTCTGAGAAATTGCCTTTGAAATTAGAAAAGTCCAACTGTATGGACATATTTTCTTATATTTGTTGTGATCATACATGAATGTCTGTATGCGTACATACGCAGCCGGAGCGACTCGACTTGCGATGTGTTGTAGTTGCGTACGGAAAATCGGAGCAGCACTGCTGAATGGTATTTGTTAATTCCAGTAACCATGATTTTGTATCGTACGCATTCTTTCGCAGTTTCGTACTTATTTCTACATTCTGTAATTTACTGTTATGATATTTTAGTTTTTTTTTTTTTTAATCTTCAGCTTTTTATATAAAAAATTGTGTTTCATAGAAAAAGTGACCATGGAATTAGTTGACTGTATTATTATGACAATATTCTATTCGTTATTTTATACGCTTGTCACTATCGAACCTACGCAGCCGATCGACACTGCTAGAGTGGTCTTGTCGTTGCGTAGCTAATATGGGGGCGTCATATTTCATGGTCATCATTAATTTCTTTAACCATAATATTGTACCGTACGCATGCCTTCGCAGTTTTCTACTTATTTACAAATACTGTAATTAACTATTATTGTATTTCTCATTTTCATCGAAACTTGCAAGTTTTATTTTAAAAATAGCATTTTAGCAGGGAAAGAGCCGTGTGAATTACAGGAGTGTACATTAATAACAAGGTTTTATGTCACTGTCTGTATACGTACCAGCCCTTCCTAGCGGCACGACTGGCGTGGTCTTGTAGTTGCGTTCAGTAGAAGAGGGCGACAATATCAAATGTACATTGTTAGTTTCTTTATCCTTAATGTTGTACCACAAGTATTCATTCGCAGCTCTCCATTTACTTCTACATACTAAAATTAACTGTTATATATTCAATTTTTTTTCAAAATATTCAATTTTCAGTATATATAATTGTATTTCCTTGTAAAGGTATCTACTGAATTTATTGAGAATAAGTTTGTGGCAATATTTTCTTGAATTTGTTGTTGTATTATATGATTGTCTGCACATGAGCTTACGCTATCGGAACCGCACGACTGGAGTGACCTTACTGTTAAGTATGGTAGATCGCTGCGACGGAACTCTGCTCGTTACCGTATGCCTATCGGCGCTGCGGATCTATACGAACGTATTGACGTTGTAGTTGTGTATGGAAGTTCGTAGAGGCACAACTGGTTAATATATCTTAATTTCCTTAACCTTGATTTTGGCTCGCATCCGTTTATTCCCATGTTTTCTATTCGTTTATATATAATCTAATTTACTGTTATTATATCGATTTTCTTCCAAAATTATCAATTTTTAATTTAAGAAGCTGTATTTCTCATTTTCGGTTTCATCCAAATTGTGTGAGTTTTCGCTTGTGACAATACATTGTTAAGCTTGTTATTATCTTATATGGTTGTCTGTATACGTACCTATGCTTTCGGAGCGTCACGGATGAAGTCGCCTTGCAGCAATTGCATTCGCTATATCGGTGCGATTCTACCCCATGATCTTCGATAAGTGCTCTAACCTTCATACTGTACCATATGCATTCGTCCCCATTCTTCCACTAATTTATACGTTCTGTAATTTGCTGTTATGAATTTTTCTATTTTCTTCGAAATTATAAATCCTTATTTTAAAAAATTGTATTTCTTAGTTATAGTGTCTTTGGAATTAGTTGTGTGTACGTTTATGAGAATATTTTGTTATGTCCTTGGGTATTTTATAGGATTGTCTCTATACGTATCTGCTTTTCCGGAGCGGCACGGCTGTTGTGGTCTTGTAGTAGCGTTCATTAGATCGGTCTGTCACGGCTGTATGGTCTTTGTATATAATTTTAACCTTAATATTGTACAATATTAATTCTTTCATAGTCATGCATTAAATTTCACATGCTGTAATTCAGAGTTATGATGTGTTCGATCTGTCATAATTATATATTTTTGTTTAGAGATTTGTAATTCTTAGTAAACGTGTCACTGGAAATAGTTCAGTGTACATATATGACAATTTTCTGACAAGATTGTTGTTACAATATATGATTGTCTATATGCGTACCTACGAGTCCGGTGCGACATAGCTGGATTGGTTTTGTAGTTGCGTTCGCTAGATCGGAGCGACAGTGCCGTTAGGTCTTTGTTAATTTCTTTGACCTTGATGTTGTACCGTTTGTATTCTTTCTATGTTTTCTGTTGATGTGTACAAACTGTAATATACGGTTATGATATTTTCGATCTTCTTCAAATTTTCAAGTTTTCAATTTCAGAAATTGTATCGTACATGAAAAGTGCCTTAGGAATTAGTTGTCTGTACGTACATGGCGATAATTCTTTAAACTTATTGTTATATTATATGACTGCATCTATACGTACCTTCGCTGTCAGAGCAATACGACTGACGAGGACTTGTAATTACGTATCGCAGGTGGAAGTGGCATTACTGGATGGTCTTCGATACTATCTTTAACCATTATTTTATACCGTTTGTATTCTTTCGCAGCTTTCTACGTATTTTCAATTAGTGCTATTTACTGCTACGATATTTCCGATTTGTTTAAATTTCAAATTTTCAATCATTATTGTCAAAAATTGTATTCCTAAGCTAAAGAGTCTTTGGAATTAGTTGTGATTAGTTATATGACGATATTTTGTTAGACTTATTGATATTATATATGATTGTCTGTATACGTACATACGATATCGGTGCAACACGACTAGCGAGGTACTGTAGTAGGGTACGGCAGGACGGATCGGCACTACTGAATGGTTTGCGATTATTTCTATAACCATGATTTTGTACCGTATGAATTTGTTCTCAGTTTGCCATTTATTTATGCATTCTGTAATTTACTGTTATGATAATTTCGATTTTTCTTCAAAATTTTCATTCTATACCTTTGAAAAATATACTTCTTATGAAAAGTGACTTTGGAATTAGTTCAGCGTACCCGTATGACATTATTTTGTTCAACTAATTGTTATTTTGTATGATTTTCTGTGCATATATCTACGCTGTTTGCGCGAGAGGACTGGCAAGGTCTTGTAGTTGCGTACGACAGAACGGAGCGAGTCTACTGGATGGTCTTCGATAATATTCTTAACCTTGATATTGTACAGTAAGTGTTCTTCCTCAGTTTTTCATTTATTTGCACATACTGTATGTTACTGCTTCGATGATTGCACTTGTCCTATAAAATACAATTTCTGAGATAAAAAATTGGGCGGTTTGAATAAAATTGGAAATATCATAACACTAGATCACAGAATGTAGAAATAAATAGTAAATATCGAAAGAATGCATTCGACACAATATCAAGGTTAGAGAAATTAACGAAGATAATACTGTAATATCGGTCCGATATGCCGAACGCAACTGCAAGGCCATAATAGGCGTGTCGCTCCGGAAGCGTATTTACGTATAAAGACAATTATGTATAATAAAAATAAGTTTCATCATAATATTGGCATAAACGTACACTCAAGTAATTCCGAAGACACTTTTGATAAAATGTAGAATGACTGACATTAAAAATGTGGAATTTTGAAAAAATTCGTAAGTATTAAAACAGTAAATTACAGTGTATATAAATAAATGGAAGAATGCGAAGGAATGCGTCCTACTGAACGCAAATACAAGGCCACTCCATTCGTGTTGCTGCCGAAGCGTAGGATTGTACTCAGACAATCATATTATACAGCAACAAATTAAACAAAATATTTGATTAAATGTAGAATTGAAAAGGCACTTTTAGTATGCAGAACAAATTTTTAATTTAAAAACTGGAAAATGTGAAAAACTCGAAAATAGCATATGCGTAATATACAGTATGTATAAGTAAATGGTAGCCTGGGAAGAGGTCCATACGGCACAGTATTATGGTTAAAGAAATTAACGTAGCTCATAGGGTAGTGTCGCTCCCATATACCAATCGCAACATCAAGACCACTCAACTCGTGTCGCGCTGGAAGCGAGGTACGAATACAGACAATCATATAAAATAAGAAGACGCAAACATCAATATTGTCATAAATGTAAACTCAACTAATTCCATAGACACTTCTCCTGAAGAATACAGTTTCTGAAATTAAAGACTGGAAGTTGGGAAACAGATCGATAATATCATGAAAGTAAATTGTAGTATGTGGAAATAAATGGAAGCCAACAAAACAATGCTAACGGTACATTGGAAAGGTTGAAGAAATAAACAAAGACCATACGCTATTGTGACTTCCAATCTGACTTCGCAACTACAAGGCATCCACAGTCGTGTCGCACCGGCAGCGTAGGTACGTATACAGATAATCATATAAAATGACAAAATATTTAACAAAGTATTATCTTAATCGTACAATCAACTAATTAGAGGGACACTCTTTCTATTAAATACGAATTTTGACATTTAATAAAATATAGAAAATACCATAATTGTAAATTAAAGTATGCATAAGTAAACACAGAACTGCGAATGAATGCATACAGTACAACATTAAGGTTAAAGAAATTAACGAAGACCATACAGAATGCCGCTCCGATCTGCAGTTCACAACTACAAGACGAATCCGGTAGTGTCGCTCCAGCAGCGTAGGTACATATTGAGGCAATCGTATAATATAACAAATAATTTAACAAAATATTGTCATAAGCGTAAACACAACTAATTCCAATGACACATTTACTAAGCAATAAAGTTTCTTAAAATAAAAATTGAAAATTATGAAAAAAATCAATAATTTCATAACAGTAAATTGCAGAATGAATAAAAAAAAAGAAATGAAAAAATTGGGAAAAGTTGCATACGCTTCAAAATCATGATTAAAGAAGTCAACGACGACCATCACGTGTTATCGCTCCATTTGCCGTAGGCATCAACAGGACTTCGCCAGTCCTGTCGCTCCGACAGCGTACGTACGGCTACAGAGAAGCATATAAAATAACGACAAGCATTGTATAGTATTGTTATAATCGTGAACTCAGCTAATTCAAAATTCAGATAGAAATCGAAATTATGAAAACAGTAAATTAATGTGCGTATAAATAAATGGAAAAATGCCAAAGACTGCATTCGGTACCACATCAAGGTGAAGGAAATTAACGAATATCACATAATTGTGTAGCTCCCATCTATCATACGCACCTACGAGGCCATTCCAGTCGTGTCGCTGCAGAAGCGTAGGTACGTATGCAGACAACGATAGAATATAACCACAACATTAACAAAATAATGTCATACACATAAGCTCAACTAATTCAGAGGACATTTTTACATGAAAGTGCAATCATTAAAGCTAGAAACTGTAAATTTCGAAAAGAAATCTAACATATCATAATAGTTATTTACAGTTAGTACAGATAATTAGAAAGCAGGGGCAAATATGCATATCGTACAAAACAAGGTTAAAGAAATTAACAATGACCATACAACACTGGCGGTCCTAGCTAACGGACACTACTACACGACCGCTCCTGCCGCGTTGCTCCGGATGCGTTGATACGCAAACAGACAATTCTATAAAATATCAATGAATTAAACAATATATTATTACAAACGTTCACTCTACTAATTCGATGGCACTTGGCCCAAAAAATACAATAATTTAAACAAAACGTTGGAAGCTTTGAAGAAAATTGGAATTATCACAACCGTAAATTACAGTATGTATAAATACGTGGAAAACTGGGGAAAAATGACAACAGTTCGTAATAAAGTTTAAACAAATTAACGAGGACCTTCCAGTATGCCGCGCCGATCTGCCATAAGCACTGCAAGACCTCTCCAGGCGTGCCGATACCCATCCAGGTACCCACCCGGGTAGGTACCCATCCAGATAATCATATAATATCAAACTAATTTTAACAGAATAATGTCATAATCGTATACTCAGCTAATTCCATAGACGCTTCTCCTAAGAAAATAATATTCCTGAAATTAGAGAATAGAACTTTTAAATAATGTCGCCAATATCATACCAGTAAATTACAATATGCACAGATAAATGGTAAACTGTTGATAAATGCATACGGTACAGTATCAGGATTAATGAAATAAACCCAAACCATACAGCAGTGTCGCTCCAGTCTTCCCAATGCAACTGCAGGTCCACTTCAGCCGTGTCGCTCCAAGAGCGTACGTACGCATTCAATCATATAGTACGACAACAAATTCAACAAGATATTGTCACAAACCTCAGCTTAACTGATTCAAAAGACAATATTATTGAGTAATACAATTCCCCAAATTGAAAATTGACAATTCTGAAAAGAAATCGAAGATGTCAAAGCAGTAAATTACAGTATGATTAAATAAATGGATGACGGGGATTAAATGCATACCATACAAAATTAAATTTTACGAACATAACTGGGACACTCCAGTAGTGCCTCTTCGATCTGCCGTACGGAAATACAGGATATAGCCATTAGTATCGCCCCTCCAGCGTAGGTTCGTATACAGACAGTCATATTAAATACGAATATGATCAACATAATAATGTCGTAAATGTAAACTCAACAAATTCCAAAGACGCGTTTACTATGAAACACAATTATTCGTAGAAAAATTGAAAATATCGAAGAAAATCGAAAATATCGTAACAGTAAATCACAGAATATATAAATAAATGCAAACTGGAAAAAATTGCTTGCGGTACAATATCTAAGTTATAGAAATTATCGATGATAATAACGTAGTGTCGGTCCGATATGCCGAACGCAACTGCAAGGCCATAAGAGGCGTGTCGCTCATGGTATCGTACGTGCGTATAGAAGCAATCATTTAAAATGACATTAAATTTAACAACATAATATCATAAATGTACACTCACATAATACCAAAGACACTTTTACCAAGAAATACAATTTCTTGAACTAGAAATTGAAAATTCTGGAAAAAAAATTGAAAATATCAAAACAGTATGTTACAGTATGTAGAAATAGATAGAAATCTGCGGAAGATTGCAATCGCTGCAACATAGGGTTCAAAGAATTTAGCGAAGATCATATCGCAGCGTCGCACCTATCATGTGAACACAACTACAGCATAATTCCAGCTGTGCCGTGCAGGAAGCGTAGGTGCGTATACAGACAAGCGTATAGAATTACAATATGTATAACAAAATATTAGAATAAACGGACACTCAACTATTTCCAGATACACTTTTACTAAGAAATTCAATTTTTGAAATTATCAATTGGAATTTTATAAGAAATTGAAAATATCAAAACAGTAAATAATGGTATGTAGTATTAAACAGAAATGCGAACAAAATGCTTACGTTACGATGCAATGAATAAAGAAATTAACAAAGACCAGACAGTATTGTCCCTCCGATCTGCCGAACACAACGGCAAATCCACTCTTGTCTTCTCGCACCGGATGCGTAGGTACTTATACAGACAATCATATCAAATAACAATAATTTTAACAAGATAATGTCATAAACGCGTACGCTCAACTAATTTCAAAGGCACTTTTACTAAGAAATACAATTTTTTTACATGAACATTGAAAATTTCGAAGAACAAAAATATAACAACAGAAAATTACAGTATCTGTAAATAAATAGAAAACTGGGGCAGAATGCATATGATACAAAATCAAGGATAAGGAAATAACTGAAACCATACAGTAACGCTGCTTCGATCTGCCGTGTACGACTACAAGACCTCGATAGTTGTCTTGCTCGGGCTGGGTTGGAACGTATACAGACAATATTATAATATATCAACAAGCTTAACAAAATATTGGAATAGACGTAAGTTCAACTAATTCAAAAGGAACATTTACAAAGAAATGCAACTTTATAAAATAAAAAGTTAGAGTTCTGTAGTATATCGAAGACATCATAATATTAAATTACAGTATGTATAAATAAATGGAAAACTGAGAAACGATGCATAATGTACAATATCAAGGCAATAGTAATTTCCGACGACCATCATGTAGAGTCGTTCCCAACTACCGAACGCACCACAAGACCACTCCAGTCGTTTCGAGCCGGCAGCGAAGGTACATGTGGAGACAATCATATAATATAACAAGTAATACAACAAAATATGGTCCCAAACGTATGCTCAACTAATTCCAAAGGCACTTTTCATGTACGATTGAATTTCTGAAATCAAAAACCTGAAATTTTTATAAAAATAGAATGTATCGTAACAGTATATTACAGTTGGTGTCCATATAAAGAAATTAGTCTCCATTTCAGTGACACGCACCTTAACTTCATGTGTGCATTAGAAGTTCGAACGTCAAACCTTTCGAGATCGTTACCACCTTTTTTTAGAGACGATCGGAAAAGTCAATAGCTTCACCTATCGCGTGATTCGGGGAGGCAAGCCAGGTATTCCTGAAGCAAATCCGCTGAAGAGTATGGTAAATAGACAGCTAAGTTCACCGTTCGTATATTAAAAGCAGGCCGTCAAACCGATGTAGGGCATTACTTATAGGTACAGTGTCAAACTTATTACAGAATGCCTTTGCCTCCGAAAAACTAACTCGCTGTATCGGGAGTATTACACCGTGTTCAGAGATACTAAGTTGTATACATTTTAGTGTCGAGCACCTTAATTTCATGCCTGAATAGGAATCTCGAGAATCATACCGTTCGAGAACGGTATGATTCAATCGGCTGAGTCAATAGCTTCACCCATCCTATGACTTTGACAGCCAAATCAGGTATTCCGGGAGTAAATCCGCAGAGCAGTATTCGCAATAGTACTGGCCATGTACAGAGTCAAACCGTAGTAGATGTTTACCTATACGTAGAGGGAGAAGCTTTACACCGAGGGCATTTATTTTTTGCGAACCTAACTCGCTGCATCGATAGCATAACTACTAGTTCACAAATACAAATTAGTATATAATTTAGTGACGGGCACCATTATTGCGTGTATGAATAAGAAAATCGAGGGTCAAACCGATCGAGAACTTTACCACCTTCTGTGAGAGACGAACGGCTATGTTAATGACTTCATCTATCCAGTGATAGCATGAGTATAAGCAGATATTCCGGTCGTATCTCCGTTGAACAGTACTGGCAATAGACACCTTACATCGCGGGTTGAATATTACAGTAGAGCGTCAGACTGTTTGAGTGCGTTGCCAATTTGAATAAAGTCGAACGATTTACTGGAGACCTTACCACTCCGAAAGCCTAACGAACTGTATCGATGGTATAACTCTGTGTTCAGATGAACAAATTATTAGGCATTTTAGCGGACGGACACCACATTTTTGTGTATAAACATCTGTACCGAGAGTCAAAGCGTTCGAAAACGTTGCCACCTTCCTTTAGCGTCGCACAGCTGATTCAATAGCTTCACATATGATGAGATTCCGAACGTCAAACCAGCTATACCTGGAGTAAATCCGCCGTACAGTATTGGCCTAAGGCACCTTATATCACGGTATTGATATTAATATTCAGAGTCAAACCGTTGTCGACCGTTATAGCCTATGCAGCGGATTAGTTCTTCGAGGGGGCGGGGGGTAATATCTTCGGTGAAGCGATTCACTACATAGCAATTGGTATCGTTCTCAAACGGTGTGACGCTCCATTCTAAAATTCCATCCGGGAATTGAGGTATCTATTGCCAATACTGTACAGCGGATTTTCTCGCGTAATACCTGGTTTGACTTTCGGAATTACAGGATATGTGAAGATATTGACTTAGCCGTGCGACGCTGAAGGACGGAAGTAACGTTCTCGAACGGTTTGACTAACGACCTTCCTATTGATACATGAAATTAATATGTGTGTGTCTTGAACTGTCTTAAAATTTGTTTCCCAGAACACGAAGTTATACACAGGATACAGCGGGTTATGATCCCGGAAGGTAAGGTATCCGGGATGGAGTATGACCTTATACCAATAGGTAATGTTCTCAAACGTTTCGGCGCTCCACTTTAATACACAAACTGCAAATTCAGGTATCCTTTGCCATTACTGTACATCGGAGTTACACCTGATATTCCTGGTGTGACTCTCGGAAGCACAGAATAGGGGAAGTTATTTTCTTAGATATGCGAGTCTGAATGGTGGCGGTAACGTTCTGGAACGGTTTTCCTCCCGATCTTCTCATTGATATTGGAAAATAAGGGTTGCTTCTTCTATAATATCCACTAATTTGTCTCTGTGAACACTAAGCATGACTCTCGCAACAGCGGGTTATGTTCTAGGAAGGTAATACATTTGGTAAAAAGAATGACACTATATGAACTGGTAATGTTCTCCGACCGATTGACCGTCGACTGTAATATTCGTACCATTAATGAAGGTGTCTATTTTCAATGCTGATCAGGGAAGTTACTCCCAGAATACCAGCCATCAGTCTCAGAATCAAAGGATGGTTGAAACGAGTGGTTTGGCCGTTCCTTCCTCACAGTGTGTGGAAACGATTTCGAACGGTTTGACGCTCGATCTTCTAATTTGTATATGAAATTAAGGCGCCCGTCACAGAAAGGAAGACAAATTTCTTTCTCTGAACACGAAGTTATATTTACAATGCAGCGGGATAGGTTCATGGATGGTCAGGGCTTCACTAAATCCCTGGACATTATTCCAATTAGTAACGCATTAAAACTGTTTGACGCACTACCTTAATGTTGAAAGAGTGAATTAAGACGTCTGTTGCCAAAACTGTTCAGAAGATTAACGTCCGGATTACCTGGTTTGTCTCTCGGAATCACAGGATGGGAGAAGCTACTGACGTACCCATTCGACACCCGCAGATGGTGGTTATGATCCCGAAAGTTTGGACCATCGATCATCTGAATCATACACTAAGCAAAGGTGCCCGTCACTGAAATGAAGAATAATTTCTTCCTCTGAACACGTAATTTTACTCTCGATGCCGCGGGTGAGATTCTCCGAAGGTGTGGCCTTGCGAGAAACGTTTGACTTTATACCAATTGGTAACGATCTCAAACCGCTTGACGATCTGCATGAATATTGAAACCGTGGATTAAGGTGTCTATTGGCAACACAGTCAGCAATTTACTCCCGCATTACCTGATATGACTCTCGGGATCACAGGGCAGGTGAAGCTATGAACCTATCCATTCTATCCTCAGAGATGGTGGTACCATTCTCGAACAGTTTGACACTCGATCTTTTGAACTCATACATGGAATTAAAGTGCCCGTAACTAGAATGCATACTAATTTGCTTCTTCGAACACGAAGTTATACTCTCCATATAGCGGGTTATCTTCTCGAAGGTAAGGCCTTCCGAGAAAAGATTGACTCTACTGCAATACGTTATCATTCCACAACGGTTTGAAAATGTACTTTACTATTGATACAGTGCAATAGGGTGTATGAGGCCATTACTGTACAGCGGATTTACTCCCGGAATACATGGTTTGATTCCCGGAATCGCAGGATTGGAGATGTAAATGACGTAGCCCTTCGTCTCTAACAGAAGGTGGCAACGTTCTCGAACGGTTTCACCACCGCTCTTCTGATTTATACATGAAGTTAATGTGCCCGCCATTGAAATGAGTACTAATATCTTTCTCTGAACACGAACTTAATCACTCGATGAAGCCGATGAGGTTTGCGGAAGGTATGGCACTCAGTAAAACATTTGAATCTACACCAACAGTTAAAGTTCAGCAATGGTTTGGCACTCTACCTTAATATTCATGTCGAGAATTAAGAAGTCCGATGCCAGTAGGATATACCGGTTTGACTCCCGGAATACCTTGTATGATCATCGGAATATCAGGATAGTTATAGCTATTGATTTTGAACTTCGGCTCTCGGAGGAATTGGTAACGTTGTGGAACGATTCCACGTACGCTCTTCTTGTTCATAATTGAATTAATGTGCCTGTCACCAAAAAGTTTTCTAGTTTCATCCTCTGAACACGAAGTTACACTCTCGATACAGCGGGTTATCTTTTCGGAGGGTAAGGTCTTCGGTAAAAATTTTTACTTTATAGCCATTGGTACCGATCTGAAACGGTTCGACGCTCTATATTTATTATTCAAACCGTGAATTAAGTTGACTACTACTAATACTGTTCACCTTATTTACTCCCGGAAAAGCTATAGTGTTATGTATGCGATAGGAGAAACTGTAAACGTAGCCGTTCAACTCTTAGAGAAGGTGGTAACGTTCTCGATAGGTTTGGTGCTCGATCTTTTAATTCATTCATGAAGTTAATGTGCTCGTCACTAAATTGTTTAATAATGCGATTCCCTAAACACATAGCTAGACTCTCGATACGGCGGGATAGATTCTTGGACGTTAAGGCCATCGGTAAAGTGTTTGACTTGCTACCAAACGGCAGCTTTGAGCCTTAACTCACGGTATGAATATTAAACAACACAGTCAAACCGCTGGAGGACGTTACCATTTACTGAAACGTCATTCTCCATACCGTATACCTTTCCTTTCGAGATAATAACTCGCTGTATCGTGGGTGTAACATTGAGATCAGCGATAGAAATTAGTGGACATTTTACCAGGCGGACAACTCAAGTCTATATACGAACTGGAAGATCGAGGCTCAAACCATTCTAGGACACTACCACCTTCTGTGAGAGACGGACGGCTAGGTTAATCACGTATCCTGAAAATCCGAGAGTCAAACCAGGTATTCCGGGAGAAAATCCGCTGAACATTATAGTCAATAGATGCCTTAAGTCACCGATTGAATAAAAATGTAAAGCGTCAAACGGTTTAAAAGAATTGCTAGTTGGTAAAAAGCCAAAACCATTACCGATGGCCATAACGTCCAAGAAGCTAACCCGCCGTATCGAGGGTATACCTACGTGTTCTGGGAAAGAAATTAGTATCTATTTCAGTGGCGGAACCATAACTTCGTATTTGAATTAATAGATCGATGGACGAACCATTCGAGAACGATACCATTGTCATTGAATGTCCAACGAGAAAAGTCAATAGCTCCATCTATCTTGAGATTTCGAAAGTCACACCATGTTATCCGAGAGTAAGACCACTGAAGGGTATTGGCAATTGTCACCTTAATTCACGGTATGAATATTAAAGCAGACCGTTAACACCCGTTGTAGAACGTCACTCATTGGTATAAAGTCAAACCTCTCTACCGAGAGTGTTACCTTCCGAGAAGCTAACCCGCCGTATCGAAGGTATAACTTAGTGTTCAGAGAAAGACATTGGTATACATTTTGGTGATGCCACCTTAAAATCATATAAGAGTTAGCGTATGGAGTGTCAAAAACCGTTCGAGACCGTTATCTCCTTCGTTCAAAATAAAACGGCTATGTCAGTAGATTCACCAATCCTCTGATTCTGAGAGTGAAGCAATGTATTCCGGGAGAAAATCCGCTGCACAGTATGGCACTAGATACCCTATTTCGCAGTATGAATAATATAGCAGAGAGTCAAACCGTGGAAGAACGTTGCGTACAAATATAGAGTCACAATTTTTAAAGAACGTCGTACCATACTATAAGCTACGCGCTTTATCGATGGTACGTCTTCGTGTTCAGGGAAGCAAACTATTATACTTCTTAGTGTCGAGCACCTTAATTTCATGTAAGAATTAGGAGATCGAGGGTCAAACCTTTAGAGAACGATACCATCTTCTTTGGGAGTCACACATCATAGTCAATAGCGTCACCTATCCTGCGACACCGAGAGTCAAACCAGGTATTCCGAGAATAAATCCCCTGTAGAGCATAGGCATTAGGCACCATAATTCACGGAATGAATTTTAATGTACGGGGTCAAACCGTTGTAGAATGTTACCTAACATTATGAATTTAAAATTTTCTACCGGACACCATACCCTCCGGGAACCTAACCCGCCCTAGGCATGGTCTTACTCAGTGTTCAAAGGAAAATATTAGTAGATACTATCGCAGTGTGACACATTGTTTTCGAGTATGAGTAGCAGAATCCAAAATCAAATCGTTCGAGAACATAACCACCTCCTATGAGAGTGACACGGCTACGTCAATGCCTTCAACAGCCCTGTGATACCTAGAGTCAAACCTAGTTACTCCGGAGTATATCCACTACTGGTCAGTATTGGCAATAGACGCCTTTAATCGAGGTATTAATATTAATGTAGAGAGTCAAATCGTCGGAGAACATTACCATCCTTTATAAAGTAGTTTTCCTTCACTGTACACCCAACACCTTAGCTTCCACGAACGTATTCCGCTGTTACGAGTGTCTTGCTTCGTGCTCACGAAAACAAATTATTGGCCGTTTTAGCAGTCGAACGCGTTACTCTTTTGTATGAATAGGAAAATCGATAGTCAAACCGTTCGAGAACGGTCCCACATTCCTTGAGATTTGAACGGCTGAGTCAATAGCTACGCCAATAGAATAGATTCCGAGAGTCAATCGTTGTACATCACTAGTAAGTCCGCTCAAAACTATTTTCAATAGACACATTAATCCGCGTTGTGTATATTAAAGTAGAGAGTGAAACCCTCGGTGAACATTACCAATTGGTGTAAATTCCTTCTTTCTCCGAATACTTTAACTTCTGTTAACTTCAACTTCAGTATCGAGTGTAAATCTTCGTGTATAGGGAAACATATTCGTACTCATTTTAATTGCGAGCGCCTTATTTACATATATGAATAGAAAAATCATGAGTAAAGCATTTGGAGAATGATACCACTTTCTCTAAAAATCGATCAGATAAGTTAACAGCTTCACCTACCCTGGGATTCCGAGAGTCACACCCGGTTTAGCAGGAGTTTATCCGCTGAACAGTATTAGCAATGGATACCTTAATTCACGGTTCGAATATTAAGGTACCGTGTCGATCCCTTGTAGATCGTTACCTATTGTTATAATGTCATAAGTTTTACAGAGGTCCTTACCCTCCAACAACACAGTCCGCTGCATCCAGAGCGTAACTTCGTGATCAGAGATACATATTAGTATGTATTTTAGTGGCTGGCACCTTAATTTCATGTATGAATTAGAAGATCAGGTGTTAAACCGTTTAAGATCGTTACCTCACTCTTTTGTGGGTGGCACAGCTATGTCAATGGCTACACTTATCTTGTGATTCAGAGAGACAAACCACGTATTCCGGAAGTAAGACCGCTGAATAATATTGGCATTAGGCACCTTAATTCAGGGTGTGAATATGAAGGTAGTGCGTCAATCCGTTTGAGAGCGTTACCAATTAGAATGAAATAAAACGGTTTACTGAAAGTCTTACCCTCCGAAAGCCTAACGCGACGAATCAAGAATATAACATGGTGTTCAGTGGAACATATTACTATAAATTTTAGTGACGAGCATCTTAATTTCATGAATAAAATCGAAGATCGATTGCAAAACCCTTCGAGAAAGTTACCTCCATCTTTGAGACTCGAACGAGTATGTCAATAGCCTGACATATCCTGTGTTTCCGAGGGTTATACCACATATTCCTGGATTAAAGCCGGTGAACGGTATTGGCAATAGATATCCCATTCCACGGTTTGAATACTAATGCAGACCGTCAAACCGTTGTGGAACGCTACTAATTTCTATAAATTCAAACGTTTTCCCGTGGACCTTACCACCAGAATACCTAACCCGCTTTTTCGAGAGTACAACTTCGTCTTCGTAGAAAGAAATTAGTTCTCATTTCATTGACCGGAACCTTATTTTCGTGTATGAATTAGAAGGCCAGCTGTCAATATTACAGTAGAGCGTTTAACCGTTTCAGAGCGTTACGAATTGGTATAATGTCAGACGTTTTGCCGAAGGCCTAACCTTCCGTGAATCTCACCGGCTGCATCGAGGGAATAACTTGGTGCTAATAGAAGCCAGTTGGTATACATTTTAGTGTCGGCACCTGCAATTTCATTCAAGAAATAAAACATCGAGTTTCAGTCCATTCGATATCGTTACCACCATCTTTGGGAGATGAACGGTTAAGCGAATACCTTCTCCTATCGGGTGGTTTCGAGAGTCACAACCCTGAATAGCACGAGTATATCCGCTGAACAGTATTAGCAATGGATACTTTAATTCACTGTTCGAATATTAAGGTACAAAGTCGATCCCTCGTAGATCGAAACATATTTTAATAATGTCATATGTTTTACAATAGGTCCATACCGTCCAACAACATGGTCCGCTGCATCCAGAGTGTAACTCGTGATCAGAGATACAAATTAGTATATATTATAGTGGCAGGCACCTTAATTTCGTGTATTAATTAGAGGATCAGTCGTCAAACCGTTCGAGACCGATACCACCCTCTCTGACAGTCTGACGGAAAAGTCAATAGCTGCACTCATCCTATGACTCCGAGAGTCACACCACGTATTCCTGGAGCAAATCCGCTGTACAGTATTTGGTACTACGTCCCACTATAATTATTAAAATACAGAATCAACAATTGTACTAATATATCCATACGTATAGGGACTAACTCTTCACCGAAGGCCGTACGTTCCGAGAAGCTATCCCGCGGTGTCGAGAATATGTCCTCCTGCTCAGAAAAGCAAAATGGCATAAATGTTAGTGACGGGCATCATAATTTCATCTATAAATCAGAAGATCGAGGGCCAAACCGTTCGAGAACGTTAGCACCTTCTTTGAGATGCGAACAGCTAAGTCAACAGCTTCACCTATCCTGTGATACCGAGAGTCGAACCAGGTATTCCGGGAGTAAGTCGGCTATACAGTATTGGCATTAGACACCCAATTTCACAGTATATATACTACAGTGCAGAGCCAATCCGTTGGTGAACGATAGTTATTGGAATAGAACGAGTAGGTAATGTTCTACAACGGCTTGTTGGCCTGCTTTAATAATCAAACCGTGTATTGCGGTGTATATTCCTAATACTGTTCAGCGGATTTACTCCCGGAAAATCTGGTTTCACTCTCGGAATGTCTGCATAGGTGAAGCCATTTACTTAGCCGTAAGTTTCTCACAGATGGTTTTAACGTTCTCTCACGCTTTGACTCTCGATGATGATATTTCTACACAAACATCTGGTGTTCGTTCGCCAGAGGGTGCACTTTTTTGCTTCCGTGCACACTAAGCAGAACACTCGCTACAGAGTGTTCGGTTCCTCGGAAGGTATGGCATTCGGTAAATGGAGTGACTTGATCGGCATTGGTAATGTGCTCCGTCGGTTTGACACTTTACATTAATATACAGACCGTGTATTAAGGTGGCAGTTGCCAGTAAACTTCAGCGGACTCACTCCTGGATTACCTAATTTGACTCTCGGAATCACAGAATAGGTGAAGCTATTGGCCAGGCAGTTCGACTCTCAAAGATGGTGGTAACGTACGCGAACGAGATGACCCTTGATTATGTAATTCGTGCATGAAACTACAATTCCCATAACTAAAATGTATACTAATGTGTTTCTCTGAGCACGAAGTTATACTTCCGGTACGGTGGGTTATCTGCCCCGACAGTATGGCTTTCGGTAAAATGTTAGGCTCTATACCAATTGGTAACGCTCTACAGCGCTTTGTCGGTCTACTTTAATATTCATATAGTGAATTAAGGTGTTTCTCGTCAAAGCCGTTCGGCGGACATACTCCCGGAGTACCTGGTTTGACTCTGCGAATCACAGGATAGTTCAAGCTGTTGACATAGCGAACCGTCTCCCACAGAAGGTGGAAACGTTTTCGATCTACTTGACCCTCGATCTACTAATTCATATATCTAAATGTGTGCCTCTGCTGTAATGTCTACCAATTAATTTCCGTGGGGACTGAGCGTGACAATCGCTACAGCGGGTTAGGTTCTAGGAAGGCAATGTAATCGGTAAAAAGAATGGCTCTATACAAATTGATAATGTGCTCCGACGGATTGGCCTTCTACTGTATTATTCAAATCGTGAATTAAGGCGTCTAATGTCAATACCATTCAGCGGATTTACTCCGGGAAATCCAGTTTTGATCCCAGGAATCACAGGACGGTAGATGCAGTAATCTTAGCCGCTTGACTCGAGGACGTAACCACTTGATGGTGGTTACGTCCTCGAACTGCTTGACCCTCGATCTACCAATCCATTCATGAAGTTTATGTGCCCGTCACTGAATCGAATAGTAATTTCTTTCTCTGAACACGAACTTATATTCTCGATGAAGCGGGCTAGGTTGACGGATGGTAAGGCCTTACGGTGAAACGTTTGACTTCACAGGAATATGTAACGTTCTCAAACGGTTTGAGGCTTCACTTTACTATTCATACCGTGAGCTACCGTATTTACTGCCAATACAGTTCAGTGGATTTACTCCCGTATTACCTTATAAGACCCTCGGAATCATAGGATAGCGGAAGCTATTGACCTAGCCGTTCGAATGTCATAGAAAGTGGTAACGGTCTCGAAATGTATGAACCTGAATCTTCTGATTCATACATGAAGTTAACGGTCCCGTTACTGCAATGAATACCAATTTCTTTCTATGAACACGAGGTTATACTCTCAAAACGGCGTGTTTGCGTCTCCGAAGGAGAGACCACCCGTAATGTGTTTGACTTTATACCAATTGGCAATGCTCTCAAAATGTTTGACGCCCCACTTTACTATCCAAACCGTGAATAGGTGAAGCTATTTACTTAGCTGTTCGTCTGTCACATAAAGTGGTAGGTTCTCGAGCGGTTTGACACTCGGTCTTAGCATTAATGCTTGAAATTAAGGTGCACGACACCTAAATGTATACTAGTTTGTACCTCTGAACACGTAGATATATTCTCGGTACAGCGGATCAGCTACTCGAAAGTAAGGCCTTCTCTGAAATGTTTGACTCTATAGCAATAAGTAACGTTCTAGAAGGGCATGGATCTGTAGATTAATATTCATACCGTGAATTAAAATGCTGTATCGTGGGTACATCGTCGTGTTCACGGAAACAAATTAGTATACACTTTAGCGATAGGCCCTTTAATTTCACGGATGGTTTAGAAGAACGAGTGTCAAACCGTTCTAGAACGTTCCCAACTTCGTTGTGGGTCGCTCAGATACGCCTACTGCTTCACCTATCCTGCGATTCCTAGAGGCAGACCAGGTATTCGGCGACGTACCCCGCAGATCAGTATTGGAATTAGACACGCTATTTCACAATATAAATATTAAGGAACAGTGATAGCCATTGCAGAACGCTTATTCCTATACAGTAAAACTTTTTACCGAAAGCCTTATCTTGCGAAAATCTATCCCGCCGTATCGAGAGTATAACTTCGTGTTCATGGAAGCAAATTATTATATATCTTAGTGACGGCACCCTCAGTTTCATGTGTGAATTCGCAGAACGAGTGTCAAACTGATCGAGTACGTACCGCCTATGTTCAGAATCGAATGGCTATGTCAACAGCTTCACTTATCCTGTGATTCCGATAGCCAAATGAGGTATTCCGCGAGTAAATCTGCTGAATAGTTTTGGCAATAGGCACCGCAATTCTCGGTTTATATATTAAAGTACATTATCAGACCGTTGTAGGATGTAACGAATTGATACAGAGTAAAACTTTCAACCGATGTCCTTACCATATGAGAACCCATCCCGCTGTAGCGATTCGCTTGTATCGTGTTCACCGGAACAAATTAGTAGACATTTTGGAAAACGAACATCTTACATTCAAGCATGAATAGGACGATCGAGGTACAAACGATGGGACAAAATTACCCCTTTCTTCGAGAGTCCAACTGCTGAATCAATCGGTACACCTATCGTGTCATTCCGAGAGACAGACCATGAATTCCGGGAGTGAATCCACAGTGCAGCAATACCAATGAAAACGATAATTCACGGTAACAATATCAAAGTGGAATATCACGGGATTTCAAATGTTTGTCGAACCTTACCAATTTGTAGAGCGTCTAACGTTTTACCAAACACCTTACCCTACTATATCCTGACCTGCTGTATCGATAGTCGAAGTTCGTCTTCCGGGAAACAACTTATTATTCCCTTTAGTGACGGGCACCTTTAATTCATAAAGGAATAAAAAGATCGAAAGGCATAGTGATCCAGAAAGTTACCACTCTCTGTGAGATACGCGCAGCGAAGTCAAGAGGTTCACCTGTCCCGTGATTCCGTGATACGAACCAGGTATTCCGGGAGTGAATCCGCTGTTCAGTATAGGCAATAGACACCTTAATTTATGTTATGAATATTAAAGTACGGAGTCAAACCGCTGGAGAACGTACCCAGATGGTATAAAGTGAATGAATTTACCGGATACCTTGTAAGAACCTAACCCGCCGTAGCAAGTGTCATGCTTGGTGTTCACGGAAACAAAATAGCAGACATTTTATCCGACGGACAATGCAATATCATGTATCAATATAAAGTTCCAGGGTCAAACCGATCGAGAGTGTTACCAGCCGCTTTGAAAGTCGAGCGGATAAGTCAATAGCTCTACCTATCCTGTGATTCCGAGAGTGAAGCCAGGAAATCCGAGAGTACATCCGCTGAAGGGTATTGGCGATTGAAACCTTAATTCGCTGATTGCATATTGAAATAGCTCGTCAGACCGGTTGAGATCGTCAGTAAATTCTATAAAGTCAAACATTTCATCGAATGTCTTACCGTTAGAGAGGATAACCCGCGGTATCGAAAGGTCAGCAATGTCTGTAGGGGAACACTATAGTATATATTTTAGTGACGATCACATTAATTCTATGTATGAATTAGAAAATCGAGTGTCAAACCGCTTGAGAACGATGCCACTTTCTGTGAGAGACGAACGGCTAAGTCTGTAGCTTCATATATCCTGTGACTCCGAGAATAAAACCGGGAGTAAATCCGCCGTACTGTATTGGTCTTGGACACCAGATATCATGGTATTGATATTAATATACAGGGTCAAAACGATGTAGACCGTTACTTGTTGGAATAGAGTCAAACATTTTACCGAAGGCCTTACCTACCTAGAAGCTAGCCATGTGTATAGCGGGTGCGGCTGCGTGTTCAGAGAAGTTAGTTAGTATAAATTTTAGTGAAAGGCAACATAATTTCATGTATTTTATGTAAGATCGAGGGTCAAACCGTTCGAGAATGTTACCACTTTCTTTGGGAGACGAGCGGCTAAGTCCATAGCTTGACGTATTCCAGTATCCTAAAAGTCAAACCATGCATTCCGGGAGTAAATGTTACTAATTTGCTACCTTGAACACTGTGCCAGACACATGCTGCAGCGGGTTGGGCTTCTCGGAAGGTAAGGTATTCGGTAAATAGAATGAATTTTTATGAACGTTTATTTTTCATCCACGGTTGGACTCTCTACTTTCTTATTTATACCGAGAATTAATGTTTAATATTTGCTTTGCTGTTCAGGGCGTTTACTCCCGGAATGCCGGGCATGCCCCTCGGAATCACATGACAGTTAACTTGTAAGTACCACCCACAGAGAGGGTGGTAACGCACCCGAACTGTTCGGTCCTCCATCTTCAAATTAATACATGAAATTATGGTACCTGACACTAAAATTCTTACTAACTTGCTTCTCTGAAAACGAAGTTATGCTCTCGATACAGCGGGATAGGTTCTCTAAATACAAGGGCATCGGTAATATGTTTGACTCTATACGAATTGGTAACGTACTACACCTGTTTGAGACTTTACGTTAATATTCCTACCGTGAATTGAGGTGTCTATTGCCAATGCTGAGAAGCAGATTTACTCCTGTAACACCTGGTTTGACTCTCGGAATGATATGACGGATGACGCTACTGTCTCGGCGGTTCGACACTTGATGAAGGTGGTAACATTCTCGAATGGTTGGACCCAGGATCTTCCTACTGATACATGTAATTAAAGTGTCCGTCTACTACAATGTCTGCTTATTTTATCGGTGAGCACTAAGCTAGACACTCGCTGCAGCGGGATTAGTTCCAGGAAGGTAAGGTATTTTTTAATAGAATTACTTTATACCAATTCGTAATGTTGTCCGGCGGTTTGACTCTCAACATTAATATTCATTCCGTGAATTATGATGTCTATTGCCAACAATTTTCAGTGGATTTAATCCCGGAATACCTGGTCTGACAGTCGGTAACTCAGGATATGTGATGCTATTCACGTAGCTGTTCGAATATCATAGTAGGTGGTAAAGGTCTCGATCTGTTTTACCCTCGACCATTTAATTCATACATGAAATTAAGATTCCATCACTAAAATGTATACTAGTTCGTACCTCTGAACACGGTGTTATACTCTCGATACTGAGGGTTTCTCGGAGGGTATGGTCTTCGGTAAAGCGTTTCACTTTATAGCAATTGGTTACGGTCTCAATCGGATTGATGATCTAGTTTAATATTCAAACCGTGAATTAAGTTGCCTATTGTCATTGACCTTCAGCGGACTTACTACCAAAGTACCAGGTTTTATTCTCCGAATCACAGGATAGGTGAAGCTATTGACTTTACCGTTCGTTTATAACAAACGGTGGTAACGTTCGCGAAGTCTTATTGTCCCGATCTTCTAATTCATAAATGATTTCAAGGTGCCGTCACTAAATCGTGTACTATTTCGTTTCTCTAAACATGAAGCTATACTCTCGATACGGCTTGTTATCTTCTCGGACCGTAAGCCAGTGGGTAACATGTTTGACTTTATATCAACTGTTACGTTCTGACAGGGTGTAACGTTCTATTTCAATATTCAGTAAGGTGTCCCTCCGAATCACGGGATAGCTTAAGTTATAGAATTTGCCGATAGACTGTCACAGAAGGTGATTAGGTTCTCGAGCGGTTTTGAAACTCGATCTTTTAATTCGTAGATGGCATTATGTTGCCTGTCACTAAAAGTTATGCTAATTCGTTACTCGGGACACGAAGTTTTACTCTCGATGCAGCGGGTCCTCGCATTGAATCGCCTTCGGGTACAACATTTGACTTTATATCAATAGGTAACGTTCTCAAACGGTGTGATGCTGTGCTATAATATTGAAAACATGAATTATGATGTTCATTGCCACTACTGTTCAGCAGATTTACTCAGGAAGCATCTGGTTTGGGGCTCGGAAACACTGGTTATGTGAAGCTTCCGACATAACGGATTGTGTCTCAATCATGTTGGGATCGTGCTCGAACGGTTTGGCTCTCTAATATGATGCTTATTAATGAAAGTGTGGGTTCCCTCTGATAGTATGTCAACTAATTTGTTCTCGTGAGCAATAAGCAAGACATTCGCTACAGCGCATTAGGTTCTCGGAAGGTATGGTATACGGTTATAAGAATGACGTAATACGAATTGCCATTGTACTACGGCGGAATGACTCTCTACTTTAATATTCATACCGCGAATTACGGTGTCTATTGCCCATACTGTCCAGCGGACTGTCTCCGGAATACATTGTTTGTCCCTCGAAATCACAGGAAAGGTGACGCTGTTAGTGCAACCCGCTTAGTGCAACAGCGGGTTGCGTTCTAGGAAGGTAAGGTAATCGGTAGAAAGAATGACTTCATACGTATTGGTAACGTTGGATTGTCTCCGCACATTAAAATTCATACCGTTAATTAATGTGTCTATTGCCGTCACTAATCACCGTCCTTACTCCGGGAATATCTAGTTTGGCATTGAGAGTCACAGGATAGGCGAAGCTATTG
This sequence comes from Lasioglossum baleicum, assembly GCF_051020765.1. Classification (NCBI taxonomy): domain Eukaryota; kingdom Metazoa; phylum Arthropoda; class Insecta; order Hymenoptera; family Halictidae; genus Lasioglossum; species Lasioglossum baleicum. The sequence continues at coordinate 14,513 of NW_027469886.1, read as the reverse complement.
TCTTAGCCGTTCTTCTCTAATAGAAGGTGGTAACGTTCTCGCACGGTTTGACACTCGATCTTCCTACTGATAAATGAAGTTATAGTGCCCTTCTTCTAAAATGTCTAATTATTTCTTTCCGTAAGTACTGAGCAAGACACTCGCTGCAGCGGGTTCGGTTCCAGGATTGTAAGGTATTCGATAAAAGAATTACTTTATACCAATTCGTAGTGTTTCCCGACGGTTTGACCCTCAACCTTAATATCCATGCCGTGAATTAAGGTGCCTTTTGCCAATACTGTTCAGTGAATTTACCTCCGTAATACTTGGTTTTGACTCTCAGATCCAGAGGACAGGTGAAGCGATTGACTTAGCTGTGCGATGGTCAAAGAGGTGATAACGTTCTCGAGTGGATTGACGCACTGTCCTCTTATTGATACACGTAGGTATGGATCCGGTGACTAAAATATATACTACTATGATTCTCTAAACTCGAAGTTATTCTCACGATACAGGGGGTAATATTCTCGGCGGGTAATGTCTTCGGTTGAGCGTTTGACTTTATTCGAATTTGTAACGATCGCAATCCGTTTGACGCTCCATTGTAATATTGATACCGTGAATGAACGTATCCACTGTTAATACTGCACTTTGGATTGACATCCGGAACACCTGGCCTGACCCTCGGAACTGCATTATAGCTGTACCTACTGACTAAGCCGCTCGACTCTCAACGAAGGTTGCAACCTTCTCGAACGGCTTGACACTGGATCTTCTTATTCGTACATGAAATTATGGTGCCCGTTACTTAAATGTATACTAATTTACTCCTTTGAACACGACGTTATATTCTCGATGAATCGGGTGAGTTCCGCGGAAGATACGTTCTACTGTGGAACTGATGACTTTATAGAAATTGCTAACGTTCTCAAACGGATTGACGTTCTACTTTACTATTTAATTTGTAAACTAAGGTGACTATTGCAGATGCTGCAAAGCGGATTTGCTCCCGGAATACGTGGCTTGACTCTCGGAATCGCAGGATACGTGATTCTATTGACATAGCCGATCGACTCTCACAGATGTCGGTAACTTTCTCGATCGGTTTGGCCATGAATCTTCTGATTAGCACATGAAATTACGTTACCGGTCACAATAATACATCATAATTTGCTTCTATGAACACGGTGTTATACTCCCGATACAGCAGGTCAAATTCGCGGATCGTAAGGTAAAACTGTGTGAAGTTTATCTCTCCCGAATAGGTAATGTTCTTCATCGCCATGACGGCTTTCATTAATATTCAAGCCGTGTATTGGGGTATTTATTGCCCATACTGATTAGCGCACTTACTCCCGGAATACCTGGTTAGAATCTCGGATTCACTAGGTAGGTGAAGCTTTAGACATAACATTTCGACTCTCAAATAAGGTGGTAGGGATGTCGAACGGTTGGACATTCGATCTTCTAGTTCATATATGACGTTATGTTGTCCGTCTGCTAAAATGTCCTGTAATTTATTTCACTGAACCCGAAGCAAGACACACCCTGCAGCCGGTTATGTTCTCCGAAGGTAAGGTAATCTGCAAAAAGAATGACATTGTAACAACCTATAATGTTCATCGTCGGTTTGACGCTCTACCTTCATACTCACAGCGTGAATTAAGGTGTCTACTGCCAATACTGTTACGCGAATTTACTCCTGAGATAGCAGGTTTATTCTGTACGGTGTCACTGGATAGCTGAAGCTATTGACTCAGTCGTTCGAGTCCCAAATGTGGTGGCTTCGTATTCTAACGGTTGGACTCTCCATTCTGCTATTTATAAATGAAAATGTGGTGTCCGCCTGCTAACATGACAACAAATATGTTTTCGCGAACATTAAGCAAGACACTCGCTACAGCGAGTTCGGTTCACGGAAGGTAAGGTGTTGGGTAAAAAAAATTTATTTGTTCTAATTTATAGTGTTCTCCGGTGGTTTGACTCAGTACCTGAATAATTAGACCGTGAATTAAGGTGTCTGTCGACAATACTCTCCAACGGAAGTACTCACGGAATACCTGGATTAACTCTGGCAAGCACAGGATCGCTTAAGTAACTGACTTGGCCTTTTGACTCATACACAACGTGTTAACGTTCTCAAAAGGTCTGACCATTGAACTTCTAATTCATACACGAGTATAAGGAGTCCGTCAATGAATTGAGTACTCATTTCTGGTCCAGAATCCGATGTTATTCTCTCGATGCAGCAGGTCAGGATCTCGGAGGGTAAGGCCTTAGATAAAATGTTTCACTTTGTATCGATTGGTAATGTTCTCGAACGGCATGACGCTCTCCTTTAATATTCAATCCGCGATTTAATGTGTTAATTGCGAATACTGCTCACCCGATTTACTCCCAGAATACGAGATTTAACACTCGCAATCGTAGATTAGGTGGAGCTATTGACATATCCGTTCGTCTCATACAGAAGGTGGCAACGTTCACGACCGGGTTGACCCTCGACTTCCTAATCCCTACATGAACTTAAGGTGTCATCACTAAATTTTATAATAATTTGTTTCCCTAATCACGAAGTTATACTCTCGATACAGGGGGTCAGTTTCTCGGAGGGTAAGGCGTTCTGCAAGATATATAGCCCTACATGAATATGGAATATTCTACAACGGCTTCACGGCCTGCTTTAATATTCAAACCGTGATTTGAGGTGTCCATTTCCTACACTGTACAGCGCATTTACTCGAACAAATGGTTTGCTCCTCGATCTTCCAATTCACACACGACGATTATGTAACCATCACTGAAATCAAAACTAATTTCGTTTTCAGAACACGAAAGTTTCCCTCAATACAGCGGGTTAGGCATTCGGCGTATAAGGTCTCCAGTAAAACGACTGAATTCATACCAATTGGCAAAGCATTAAATCTGTTGGACGCTCTATTTTAATATTGAAACCGTGAATTCATTTGTCTATTGGCAATACTGTTAGGCGGATTTACTCCTGAAGTATCTGGCTGGTGTCTTGGAATCACGGGATACGTGAAGATATTGCCTTAGCTATGCGAGTCGCAAAAAAGGTGATAACGTTGTTGAGCGAATTTACCAGCGATTTTCTCATTCATCCCTGAAATTAATGAGCATGCCACTAAAATGAACAGTAATTTGCTTTTATGGCCACGAAGTTGTACTCTCGATTCAACGGGATATATTCTCCGAAGGTAAGGCCATCGGTAAAAAGTTTGACAGCATACCAATATGTAACGTTCTTGCAACGGTTTGTAACTGTACTTTAATATTCATACTGTGAATTACGGTGTCTATTCCCAATACTGTGCTGGGCATTTCCTCTCGGACTACCTGGTTTGACTCTCGGCATCACACGATATGTGAAGCTATTGACTTAGCGGTTTGACTCTCAAGGAGTGTGGCAACATTCTCGAAAGCATTTGCTCACGATTTTTCTATCCATGTATGTAAATAAGATGTCCGTCTCTAAAATGTGTACTAATTTGGTTCTCTTAACGCTCAGTTATAATCTCGATACAGCGGATCAGCTTCTCGGAAGGTAATGCCTTCAGTAGAAGGTTTTACTTTATTGGAATTGGCAACATTGCACAACAGTATGACGGTCTCCGTTAATACTCATACCGTGAATTATGGTGTCCATTGCCAACACAGTTCAGCAGATTTACTCTCGGATTGCCTGATATGGCACTCCGAATCACTGGATAGGTGAAGCGATTGACTTAGCCGTCCATCTCTCACAGAAGGTTGAAACGTTCTCGACCGGTTTGACACCCGACCTTCTAATTCATTCAAGAGCTCAAGGTGCCGACACTAAATTGTATACAAGTTCGTACCTCCGAACGTGGCGTTATTCTTTGGATACAACGGGTCAGTTTCTCTGAGGATAATGCATTCGGAAAGACATTTAATCCCACACGAATAGTTAATGTCCTACAATGGCTTGACGCTCTGCTTTAATATTCAATCCGTGAATTGAGGTGTTTGTTGCCATTACTCTTCTGCGTACTTAGTCCCGGGATATCCGGCTTGCCTATCGTAATCACTGAATAGGTGATGCATTCATTGATATGTTCATCTCTCACAGATGGTGGTTAAATTGTCGAAATGCATGACACTCCATCTTCTAATTCCTACATGAAGTTAAGGTGCCCGTCACGGAAGTGGAGAGTAACTTCTTTCTCTGAACATGAAGTTATACTCTCGATACAGCCGGGTAGTTTTTCGGGGGATGAGGTCTTCGGGCACCGTTTCAATTTATACGAACTGGTGACGATCTCATACGGCTTGACACTCTCCTTTAATTCTAAAGCCGTGAATAAAGGTGTTCATTGCCAATTGAGTATCGCAGATTAACTCACGAAATATCTGGTTGGCATCACAGAACGGCAGGATGGGTGAAGGTATAGTCTTAGCACTTCGATTCCTAAAGAAGGTCGCACGTTCCCGAACGGTTTGACATGCGATCATCGAATTCAGACCTGAAATTAAGGTGAACATCAGTAAAATGCATTCAAATTTGTTTCTCTGGACTCGAAGTTATACTCTCAATACAACGTGATTGGTTCACCGGAGATGAAGTATTGGGTAAAAGGATTTATACCAGTTGGTAATGTTGTCCGCCGGTTTGGCTCTCAAACTGAATATTCATGCAATGAATTAAGGTGTCTATTGCCCATACCGTTCAGCGGATATACTCCGGAAATACTTGATTTGTCGCTCGGAGTCGCAGAATATGTGATGCTCTTGACATAGCAGATCGAATCTCAAAGAGGTTGGTAACGTTCTCGAACTGTATGACCAACGATTTTCTAATTCGTACCTGAAGTTAACCTACCCGTCAATGAAATGGTGACCAGTTTCTTTTCTAGAACACCAACTTATGCTCCCGATGATGCCGCGGAGGTTCGTGGAATGTAAGGCAATCGGTAAAACGTTTGGCTATGTATCAATTGGTAACGTTCTAAAACGGATTGACGACCTACTTTAATATGCAAACCGAAAATTAAGGTACCCATGACCAATAGTGTTCAGCGGATTTACACCCTTAATACCTGGCTTGACTCTCAGAATCGCAGGACAGGTGTAGCTATTGACTTAGAAGTTCGTCTCTCACAGATGTTGGGAACGATCTCGAGCGGACTCACCATCGATCATTTAATTAATACATAAAGTTAAGGTGCCCGTCGCTGAAACGAAGACAAATAGAAACTCAGAACCCGAAGTTATACTCTCGATGAAGCCGGAGATATTTGCGGAAAGGTAACGCCTTGTGTAAGTCATCTGACAATATACCAATTGGTAACGTTCTCAAACGGTTTGGCGCTGAACTTTAATATTCAAACCGTGATTTAAAGTATCTATTGCCAACACAGATCAGCGGATTCACTCCGGCTGTACCCATTCGACTTTTGGAACCGCATGATAGGTGAAGCTATTGACTTAGTGGATCGATTCTGATAGAAGGTGGTAACGTTCTCGTTGGGTTTGACCGCTGATTTTATAATTCGCACATGAAATAAATGGTGCCCGTCATTAAACTGTGTACCAATTTGCGCCTCTGAGCACGAAGATATACTCTCGATGCTGCGTGTTAGCGTGTCTCCAACTGTTTGACATTGTACTTCAACATTTGCAACGAGAAGTAGGGTATCTAATGCCATGCTGTACAGCGTATATACTCCTGGAATACCTGGTCACATACACTATCCGTTTGACATTGGATCTTCTAATTCGTACATGAAGTTAAGGTGCCTGTCTTTATTGTGTCCGCATATATGTTTCCATGAACCCTATGCAACGCACTTCCTACAGCGTGTTGCTTGTCACGCAAGATGAGGTCTTCGGAAGGAGATTGTCTCTATACCAATATGTAACGTTGAACAACAGTATGATGTTCTGCTTTAATATTCAATGCGTGAATTACGGTGTCTATTGCCAATACTGGCCTGGGCATTTACTCCCGGAATACCTTGTTTGACTCTCGGAATCAAACAATAGTTGAAGCTAATGGCTAACCGTGCCAATAACACAAGTGGTGGTATCGTTCTCGAACAGTTTGATACCTTGATATTCGAATTCAATCTTGAAATTGATGTGCCCGTTGCTAAAGTGCATGCCACCTTTCCTCTCTAAGCACCAGGTTATACTTTCGATACAGCGGGTTAGTTTCACGGATGGTGAGACCTTCGCTACAAAGTTTGACTCTGTACGAATACGTAACGTTCTACAACGTTCCGACGCCCTACATTAGTATTCAGATCGTGAATTGGGGTGTTAGTTGCAAATAATTTAAGTGAATATACTCCGGGAAAACCTGGTTTCGCTCTAGGCATCACAGGACGTGTGAAGCTATTGACTTAGCCGTTCGATTCACATAGAACGATGTAACGTTGTCGATCGATTTGACCTTCGATCTTCTACTTCATAAATGAAATTATGGTGCCGTCACTAAAATGTGTGTCTATTTGTTGCTCTCAACACCATGTTCTATTCCCTGTACACCGTGTTAGGCATTCGTAAAGTAGGCTGTTCAGTAAAACGTTAAGAAAAACTTAATGCATATTGGTAGTTTCCGCAAACGGATGGTCGATCTAATTTAATATTCATACCGTGAATTAAGGTGTACATTGCCAATACCCTTCAGCGGAATTACTCTCGGATTACCTGGTGTGACTCTCGGAATCGCAGGATAGGAAGAGCTATTGACTTAACCGTTCTACACTCAAAGAGGGTGGTAACATTCTCGAACGGTTTGGCCCTCGATCATCTAATACATACATGATATTATGGTGCCCGTCACTGAAATGAATACTCATTTCTTTCTGTGAGCACGAAGTTATACGCTCGATGCGACGGGTTAGCTTCTCAGAATGTAGGGCTATCTGTAAAATGTTTTACTCTGTATAAATTGGTAACGCTGTCAAAGGGCTTACCGCTCTACTTTAATATTCAAACCGTAAATTAGGATGTCTATTATCAATAATGTACAGCGAATATAGTCCGCGAAAACCTGGTTTGTCTCTAGGCATCACAGGATGGGTGAAGCTATTGACTTAGCCGTTCGATTCCCAAATAATGTTGTAACGTTCTCGAGCGATTCACAATCGACCTTCGAATTCATTAGTGAAATTAGGGTGCCCGTCACTGAGGTCTATACTAATTTCTTTCTCAGAACACGATATTTGCTTTCAATACAGCGAGTTAGGATATCGCATGGAAAGGCGTCCTGTAATGTGCTTGGCTCTATACGAATAAGAAACGTTTTCCAACGGTTTGACGCATAGCCTTAATTCTCAAACCGTGGATGAAGGTGTCCGGTGCCAGTGGTGTACGGCGGATTGACTCGCGGAATAACTTGTTTGACCTTCGGAATAACAGGATAGTTGTGTAGCTATTGATTGAAAAGTCCGGCTGATGAAACAGGTAGCAACGTTCTCGAGCGGATTGACCCTCGATTATGTAGTTCATACATGAAGCTAAGGTGCCCGTCTCTGAAATGAAGACTAATCCATTTCTCTGTACAGAAGTTATACCCTTGATGAAGCCGGTGAGATTCGCCTTCGGTAAACGTTTTACATTGCACCAATTGATAGCGTTCTGAAACCGTTTGTCGCTCTATTTTAATTTTCATGGCGCGAACTATGGTGTTTACTACTAATACTATACAGCGGATTTACTCCCGGAATACCAGGTTTAACTCTCGAAATCATCGATGAGGTGAAGCTTTTGGCATAGCCGTTTGATTCCCAAAGAAAGGGGTAACGTTTTCCAACGGGTTAACTCTCGATATTCGAATTAATTCATGAAATTAAGGTGCCCGTCACTAAAATGTATAGTAAATTCGTCCACTGAACACGATGTCATACTCTCGATGCAGCGTGTTAGATTAACCGCAGGTAAGGCTTTCGGTAAAAGTTTGACCTGGTACAAATCTGTGACGTTCTCAAATGGCTTGGCTCTTGGCTTTAATATTCAGGCCGTGATATACGGTGTTTAATGCCAATACTGTATTGCGGAATTTCTCCAGGAATACCATGTGCGACATTCGGAATCATATGATAGGTGTAGCGATTGACATAGCCGTTCGATCCTCAAAGATGTTGGTAACGTTTTCGAAATGTTTGACACTCGATCGTTATAATTCATGCATGAAATTGAGGTGCGCGACACTAAATTGCATACGAATTTGCATCTCCGAACACGAAGTTATACTCTGGATACAGTGGGTTAGCTTCTCGATGGTAAGGCCTTCTGTGGAAAGTTTGACTCTATGGAAATAAGTAACGTTCCACCGCCGTTTGAATCTGTGGATTAATGTTCATTCAGTGAATTAATGTGTGTCATGCATATAATTTTCAGCGGTTTTACTCCAGGAATACCTGGTTTGGCTCTAGGAATCACAGTACGGATGAAGCTATTGACATAGGCGTCCGATTCACAGAGAAGGTTGTAAGGTTCTCGAACGGCTTGACCCTCGATCTTCTAAGTCATACATGAAATTAAGATGCGCCACACTAGGATGTATACTAATTTGCTTCCCAGAACTGTTATTAACACTCTCTATACAGCGGGATAGTTCCTAGGAAGGTAAGGCCTTCGATAAAAAGTTTGTCTATATACCAATAAGTATCATTCAACAGCGGCATGACTCTGTACCTTAATATTTATACGTTGAATTAAGGTTCCTGTTGCCAATACTCCTTGTCGAATTTATTTTCGGATTACATGGTTTGGTTCTCGGAGTCACAGGATACGTGGAGCTCTTGACTTAGCAGTGCGGCTCTCAAGAAAGGTAGTAACATTATCGAGAGATTAGACTCTCGATCTATTTATTCGTACGTAAAATTAAGGTGTCCCATCGGCTATAATGCCCACTTATTTATTTTGGTGAACAATAAGTTATTCTCTCGCTACAGGGGATTACATTCTCGAAAGGCAAGGTATTCGGCAAAAAGTTTCGCTCTATTCCAAGTTGAAACGTTCTCCAACAGCTTGAAATTATACTTTAATACCCATACCCTGAAATAAGGTGTCTACTGCCAACACTGTTCGGTGGATTCACTCCCGGAATACCTGGTCTGATTCTCGAAAATACAAGACAGGTGAAGCTGCTGACTTGGACGATTGACCCTCGAAGACGTTTGTAACAATCCCGATCGGTTTCACTCTCGGTTTTGCTATACCTACATGAAAATAAAGTGTCCGTGTACTAAAATGTCTATTAATTTGTTCCCGCAAATACTAAGCATGGCACTACTTACAGCGGATTGTGCATCTCGGAAGGTAATGCCTCCTCTAAAAAGTTTGACTCTATAGCAACTGGTATCGTTCTGAAACGGCTTGACGCTCTATTCCTACACTCTAACCGTGGATTATGGTGCCTAATACCAATACTGCTCAGCGGATTAACTCCCGCAATACCTGGTTTGAATTTGGGAATCACAGTATAGGCGAAGCTGTTGTCCCAAACGTTCGATTCCCAAAGACGTTAGTAACGTTCTCGAACAGAGTGACTCTCGATTTTGAAACGAATTCATGAGAATGTTGTGTCTGTCTGCTGATATGTCAACACATTTTATATCGTGAATAATAACGAAGACATACGACACAGCGTGATATGTTCTCGGGCGGTAAGACATTCGGTATAAAGAGTGACTTAATACGAATTGGTAAAGGACGCGGGCGGTGTAACTCTGTACTTTGGTATTCATACCGTGAATTAAGGTTTCCATTGCGAATACTGTCCAGCGTATTTACTGCCGGGAGACTTGGCATTGACTCTCGGTAACAAAAGATAGGTGAAGCTATATTCATAGCCGTTCGACTCTCAAAGAAGGTGGTAAAGTACGCGAACGGTTTGGCACTCGAACTTCTAAATCATACATGCAATTACTTTTCGCGACACTAGGATGTATACTAATCTGTTTCACTCAACGCGAATTTATTTTTTCTTGTTCTCGGTGGGTAAGGCCATCTGTGAATAGTTTGACTCTATGCAAATTGGTATCGATCTACAGCGGGTTGAATCTGTACATTAATATTCTAGCCGCAAATTGTGGTGTCTACTGCCGATACTGCTATATGGATTTACTCCGGTAGTATCTGGTACGACTATTGGAATCACAGTGTTTGTGAAGCTATTTACATAGGCGGTCGAATATCAAAGGAGGTTCTTATGCTATCGGAAGGCGTGACACACGATTTTCTAATTCATAATGAAATTAAGATTCCCGTCGCCAATATTATTACTAATTGGATCCTTAGTTCACGAAGTTATACTCTCGATAGTGTGGGATAGCTTCACCGAAGGTAAGCTTTCTGTAAGAAATTTAACACTATAGCAATGGGTTACATTCAACAGCGGTTTGACTCTCTGCTTTAATATTCGTACCGCGAATTATTGTGTCTATAGCAAATACTGCTCAGGTGATTAACTGCACGAATACCCGATATGACGTTCGGAATCATAGGATATGAAAAGCTCTTTTCATAGCCGTTCGCCTCTCACAGAGGGTGGCAACGTTCCCGAACGGTTTGACATTCGAACTTCTCAGTCATGCATGAAAGTAAGGTGCTCGATAGTAAACGTATACTAGTTTGTACCACAGAAGGGGGAGTTATACTCTCTAAACGCAGAGTTTGCTTCTCCGAAGGTCAGGCCATCCGTAAAGTGTTTGACTTTATACCAATTGGCAATGCTCCCAAACGGCTTGACGCTCTACTATTTTATTCATGCCGCGAATTAAGGTGTATACTGGCAATGCTATCAGCGAAATTACTCTCGGATTTCCAGGGTTGTCTCGCGGAATCTCGGGATGGGTGAAGCTGTTGACCTAGCCGTTCGTGTCACACAGAAGGCGGTAACATGCTGGAGCGGTTCGAACCTCGATCTCCTTATTCATAATGAAATTATGGTCACCGTCACTAAAATGTTTGCTAATGTGTATCGCTAGCTATACACGTAGCAATACTCTCAATACAGCGGGTTAGCTTCTGGAAGGTAAGGCCTCTTGTGAAAAGTTTAAACCTCTAACAATATGTTAGGTGCTACAACGGTTAGTCTATGTTCTGTAATATATATACCGGGAAATAGAGTGCCTAATGACAACACTGAACATGAGATTTACTCGCGGGACACCTGATTTCACCCTTGGAATCAGAGAATAGGTGAAGCCAATGACTTTGCTGTTCGAAAATCGAAGAAGGTGATAAAGATCTGGAACGGTTTGATTCTCGGTCTGCTATGTCATCAATGAAATTAAGTTGCCTGGCACTTTGATGTATACACATTTGGTCCTCTGAACACCTTGTTATACTCTCGATACAGCGCGTAATGTGTTCGGGCCATAAGGTCAAGAATAAAACGTTCGACTTAACAGCAACTGGAAACTTTCTCATATAGGTTTGTCTCTCCACTGTAATGTTCATACCGTGAATTATGGCGTCTAATGCTAATACTCTGCAGCAGATTTACCCTCGGATTTCCTGCTGTGGCTCTCGAAGTCACAGAACAGGCTATGCTATAGACTTAGCTGTGCGACTCTCAATGACGGTGGTACCGGTCTGGGATAGTTTGCCTCGCGACCTTCTAATTCATACATGAAATTAAGGTGCCCGTCATTTATGTGTATACTATTTAGTTTCTCTGAACACGTCGTTATACACTCGATACAGCGAGCTATGCTATCAGAGCGTAACGCCTTCAGTAAAACTCACGACTTTATATCATTGGCTAGCTTTCTCAAACGGATTGACGCTCTACTGTAATATTAAAACCAAGAATTGCGATGTCTATTCCCAACATTGTTCAGCGGACTTACATCCGAAATACCTGGATTGACTCTCAGAATCATTGGATTGGTGTATCTATTAGTTTAGTCGTTGAGATCTCGTAGAAGAAGGTACACCTCTCGCTCGGTTTGCCCATCGATCGTAGTAATTATACCTAAAAGTAAGGTGTCCCTCTGCTCATGTCTTCCGGTGAACACTAAGCAAGCCAATCGCTACAGAGGGATGAGTTCTTGGAAGGTAAGGCCTTCGGTAAAGTGTTTGGCTCCATGCCAATCCATAACACTCTACAACGGCTTCACTCTGCACTTCAATACTTGGTAACGCCCTCGAACGGTTCGACCATCGATCATCTAATTCAAACACGCTGTTACGGTTCCCGACTGAAATAAATACTAAATTCCTTCCCAGACCACGAAGTTATACTCTCGATAGAGCTGGATAGTATTTCGGAGGGTAAGGTCTCCGGTAAAACGTTAGTCTTTGCAGCAACAGGAAACGATCTCAAACGGTTTGACGTTCTACATTGCCACTCAAACGGTGAATTAAGGTGTCTATTGGCAACACCCTTCCATTATGTTGCCGCGCTTTTTGAGAGTCGAACGGCCGAATCAATAGCTTCACCTAGAGTTGTGATTCCGGGAGTCAAGCCTGGTATTTCAGGAGTAAATCTGCTGGACAGCATTGGCAATAGACACCATAATTCTCAGTATGAACATTAACGGAGAGCGTCAAACCGATTGAGAATGCTACCAATTGATATAACGACATACTCTTTAACGAACACCTTACCATCCGAGAACATAACCAGCAGTATGGTGGGAATAACTTCGTGTTCAGAGAATCAAATTAGATTTGATTTCAGTGACGGGCTCGTTAACTTCATGTATGAATTAGATCATCGATGGTCAAATCGCACGAGAACGTTACCACCCTCTTTCAGTGTCCAACGCATATGTCAGTAGCACCATCTATCCTGTATTCCCGAAGTCCAAACCAGGTAATCCGATCGTAAATCCGCCGAAGAGCTATGGCAATAGACAGCTTTATAAACGGTTTGAATATAACAGTAGAGGGACAACCGTTCGAGATTGTTACTAATTGGTATAAAGTCAAACGTCTTACCGAAAGCCTTTCCCTCTCAAAATCTAACCGGCTGCATAGACATTATTACATCGTGTCCAGAGAAAGAAATTTGAGTCCATGTTAGTGACGGGCACCTCATCTTCTTGCATGAATTAGAAGATCGGGGGTCAATCCGTTCGAGAAAGTCGCCACCTTCTCTGAGAAACGAACATCTTAGTCAATGGCTTCACCGATCGTGTGACTCCGAAAGTCAAACGAGATATTCCGGTAGTAAATGCGCTGCACAGAATTGGCAATACACACGTTAATTCACGGTAAACATATTAAAGAAGAGCGTCAAATTGTTTGAGAGCACTGCCAACTGGTGTAAACTCAATCAGTTTACAAGTGCCCTTACCTACGGAGAACCAAACTCGCCGTTTTGACAGTATAACCGGATATTCGGAGAAAGAAATTTGTCTTCATTCCCGAGACAGGCGCCATAACTTCATGAATGAATCAGAAGATCGCGAGGCAAACTCTTCCAGAACGTTACCACCTTTTTTGAGTGTCCAACGGCTAAGACAATAGCTTCATCTATCCTGTGATGCCGAGAGTCAATCCTGGCATCCGAGGAGATCATCTGTTGTACAGCATTGGAAATAGACACCAGAACTTTCGGCATGAGCATTAAAGAAGGTAGTCAATTCGTCGGTGAACATTACAAATTGTTATGAAGTCATACTTTTTACGGACGACGATACCTTGCGAGTGCGTATGCCGCTGTATCGAGAGTATAACTCCGTGATATGCGAAGCAAATTAGTATACATTACAGTGAAGGGCACATTAATATTATGTACAAATTAGAGTCCATGCTCAAACGGTTCGAGATCCTGACCGGCTGAGAGTCTACCGGCTAATACGAATATTAAAGCAGACCGTCAAACCGTGTGTGAACATTACTAATTGCTCTAAAGTCATTCGTCTTACAGAATACCTTACCATACGAAAAAATAACTGCTGCATCAAGTATGTGACTTCGCGTTCAGAGATACAAATTATTATGCCTCTCAGTTTCATGAACCTTAATTTGGGTATGAATTAGAGGATCCAGGATTACAACGGTTCCAGCACGTTACCACCATCCTTTAGAGTCGGACGGCGAAGTCAACATCTTCACCTCGCCTGTGATTCCGATAGTCAAACCAGGTATTGCCCGAGTAAATCGTCTGAATGGTATGGCTATTGACACCTTAATTCACGGATTGAATATGACTGTAGAGCGTTAAGCGGTTTGAGAGCGTTACCAATTGGTACAATGTCAAACGATTCACGCAAGGCCTTACCATCCTAGAACCTATCCCGCAGTATCGATTTTCGTGCTTGGCGCTCACGGATTCAAATTAATAGACCTTTTAGCAGACGCACAGCCTTCTTCATAAACGAGTAGGAAAATCGACAGTCAAACCGTTCGAGAACTATACCACCTTATTTGAGAGTCGATCGGCTAAGTCAAATGCTTCAAGCGTCCTGTGTTTCCAAGAGTCATATCAGGTAACATGGGAGTATATCCGCTGAAATGTATTGGCAACAGACAGCATAATTCAGGGTAAGAATATTTATGTGGAGCGTCAAGCCGATTGAGAACGTTTC
>NW_027469885.1:0-55430 GCF_051020765.1 Lasioglossum baleicum | reverse complement strand
TGGTTTGTCACTTGATCTTCTTATTCTGACACGGAATAAAAGGTGCAGTGACTAATATATATACTAATTTGCTTCCTTGAACACGAAATTATGCTCACGTACAGCGCTATATGCTTCCGGCAGGGAAGGTCATCCGTAATGCGTTTGACATTACATCAATTAGTAGCATACTCAAACGCATTTACTCTCTACATTAATATACGTACCATGGTCTAAGGTAACTATTGCAGAACTGTTCACCGGATCTACGAATGATGTAACGTTCTCGAACGGTTTGACACATCGATCTTCTAATTCATACATGATGATAAATTGCGCGTCACTGAAATGAATACTAATTTCACTCTCTAAGCACGAACTAATTCTTTCGATGAAGCTGGTGAGGTTCGCGGAAGGTGAGGTCTTCGGTAAAACATTTGACTTTGTAGCAATTGTAAAAGTTCTCATGCCGTTAGCCAGTCTGCATTATTATTCAATCCGTGAATTGAAGTGTCTATTGACAAAACTGTTTCGTGGGTTTTCACCCGGCATACCTGGTTTATGTTTCGGAATCACATGATAGGCGTATGCATTGGCATAGCCTTTCGACCCTCATGCAAGATGGTACCGTTCTCGAACGGCTTTACTCTTGATTCTTATATTTATTCATGAAACTGTCGTGTACGTCAGCTAATATGTGGACAAATATGTTCCCGTGAACAATAAGCAAAACACTCGATACAGCGTTTTGGGTTCACGGAAGGTAAGGTATTCGGTAAAAGAAGTGATGTTATACCAATTGCTAACGTTCTCAAACCGTCTGACTCTCCGCTCTAATGCATCAACAGAAATGAACACTAATTTCAATCTCTGAATACGAACTCATTTTCTCGATGAAGCCAGTGATGTTCGCGGAAGGTAAGGCCTTCGGTAAAGCTATTGACTTTATACTAATTGGTTACGCTCTGAAACGATTTGACTCTCTAGTTTAATATTCATACCGCGAATGATGGTGTTCATTGCCAAAACTCTTCAGCGGACTTACTACCGGAATACCAGGCCAGAGTCTCGGAATCGCAGGATATGTGAAGATATTGACTTAGTAGTTAGTCTCTCACAGCGGGTGGCATCGACCTCGAGCGGATTGACCCTCGATCTTCTATTTCAGACACGAGGCTAAGGTGCCCGTCACTGAATTGAATACTTGTTTCTTCATCAGGAGACGAAGTTATACTCTCGGCGAAGCAGCTCAGGTTCGCGGAAGGTAAGGCCATCGTTAAGATGACTGACTTTATAGCAATTGGTAACGCACTCAAACCATCTGAAGTTCTTCTTTAATGTTCAATCCGTGAATTAAGGTGTATATTGCCAAAACTTTTCAGCGGACTTACTACCGGAATACCTGGCTTGACTCTCGGAATCACAGGATAGGTGAAGGTATTGACTTAGAAAGTTCGTCTCTCACAAACGGTGTCTACGTTCTCGATGGATTGAACCTCGATCTCCTAATTCATGCAGGAAGTTAAGGTGGCCGCCCCTGAAATGAAGACTTATTTCTTGTCCAGCAGTCGAATTTATTCTCTCTATGAAGCCGGTGAGATTCGTGGAAGTTAACGCCTTCGATAAACGTTATAGTTCATACCAATTGGTAACGTTCTTATACAGACTGACGCTCTGAATTAATGTTCAAACCGTGTATTTAGGTGCCTATTGCCACTACTGTTTAGCGGTTTTACTCCTGGAATACCTGGTTTGACACTCGGAATTGAAGGATAGATGAAGTTATCGACTTAGCAGTTCGTCTTTCACTGAATGTAGGGAGGTCTTTGAAAGGTTTGACCATTGATGTTGATATTTGTACACAAACATGTGGCGTTCGTCTGCTAACAGTTCTGCGAAATTGTTTCCGTGCACATTACGCAGGGCACTCGCTACAACGTGTTAGGTTTTCTGAAGGTTTGGTATTCGGTAAAAGGAATGACTTTATGCGCTTTGGTAATGTTACCCGCGGTTTGCCTCCCTACATTAATATTCATGCTGTGAATTAATGTTTCTATCGCCAATACTGCTCTGCGTATTTTCTCCTGGAATATCAGACTTGACGCTTGAAATCTCAACTATGGCTGAAACTGTTGACTCAGCGTTTCGACTCTAAAAGGAGGTGGTAACGATCTCAAATGACTTGACATATGATCTTCCAATTCGTACATGGAAATAAGGTGCCCATCACTGAAATTCTTACAAATTTCTTTCTCTGAACAGGAAATTACGCTCTCGATGTGACAGGTGCGGCTCGCGGAATATGAGATCTTCAGTAAGACTTTTGACTTTTGCAACAATTGGTTGCCTTCTCAAACGGTGAGACGCTGTATTTTAGTCTTCAAACCGAGAATTAAGGTGTCTAATGCCAATACTGTTCAGCGGAGTTACTTACGAAATACCTGGCATTACTCTGGGAATCACATGATAGGTGAAGATATAGACTTAGACGTACGACCCTCGAAGAGTGTGGTGACATTCTCGAACCGAATGACACTGGATCTTCCAATTCATGCATGAAATGAAGGTGCTCGTTGCTAAAATGTATACGAGTTTGCACCTCTGAACAAGCAGTTATGCTCTCGATACAGCGGGTCTGTTTCTAGGAGGGTGAGGCCTTCGGTAAAACATTTCACATTATAATAATTTGTAGCGTTCTACACTGAATTCACGCAGTACTTTAAGATTCGAACCGTGAATTAAGGTGTCTCTAGCTAACACTGTTCAGCCGATTTACTCCCAGAATACCTAGTACAACTCTCGGAATCTCGGAATAGGTAAAGCTATTCACTTAGCCGTTTGTCCCTCATAGAACGTGGCAACGTTATCGAGCGGTCTGACTCTCGATCTTTTAGTTCATTCCTGAAGTTAAGGTGCCCTTCTATTGAAATGAAGACCAATTTCCTTCTCTGAACATAAAATTATACTGTCAAAACGGCGGGTTTGCTTCTCCGGTGGTAAGATTATCGGTAAACTGTATGACAGTACACCAATTGGCAACGATCTACAATGCTTTGACATTCTACTTTAATAATCAAACCGTGAACTAAGGTGTCTATTGCGAATACTGTACAGCTCATTTACTCCCGTACTAAGATTCGGAAAGTCAAACCGGTTACTCCAGAAGTAAATCCGTTTATAGTATTGGATTTTTACAACGTACCTCCGAGTATAAATGAAGTGCAGAGTCAAACTGTTGTTGAACATTACGAATTGGCAGAGTCAAACAGTTTACCGACGACCATACCTTCCGAGAAGCCCTGTAGTGATTGGCTAGTTTAGTGTTCATCGGAAAAAATTAGTAGTCATTTTGGCACACGAGCACCTTAGTTTCATTTACCATTAGGACGACCGAGAGAGATTCGGTGCGAGATCGTTACCACATTCTTCGAGACTACAATTGCTAAATCAATCGATACACCTACCTGTCATTCCGTATGTCAAACCAGATATTCCGACCGTCAATCCGCTGTACAGTATTGGCAATAGGCCCCTTAATTCACGCTATGAATATTAAAGTAGATGATCAAATCGTCGGAGAATATTGCCAATTGGTATAGATTCATTCTTATTGCCGAAAACATACCCTCCCTAGATTCAAACAAGCTGTAGCCAGTGTCGTGCTTTGTGCTCACGGAAACAAATGAGTGGACATTATAGCTGAAGCACATCATATTTTCAAATATGAATTAGACGAGAGAGGGTCAAGCCGACCGAGAACATTGCTACCATCTGTTAGAGACGAACGGCTACGTCAGTAGCTACACCTACCTTGCGATTCCGAGAGTCATGCCACGTATTACTGAAGTAAGTCCGCTGTACACTATTGACAATTGACTCCTTAATTCACGGATAGAATATTAAAGCAGACGGTCAAACCTTTTGAGAATGTTACCAGTTGGTATAATGTCAAACGTTTTACCGAAAGCCTTAATGTCGGAGAAGGTAACACGCCGTATCGAGAGTACTACTTCGTGTATAGTGAAACACATCAGTATAAGTGTTAGTCACGGCACCGTAAATTCATATACGCATTAGAAGATCGAGCGTCAGATCGCTCGAGAACGTTGCCACCTTCTGTAAGGGACGAACGACTATGTGAAGTGCTATACCTATCCGAGATTCCAAGAGTCAGACTAGTTGTTCAGGAGTAAGTCGTCTGAACAGTATAGGCAATAGACATCTGATATCATGGTTTGAATACTAAAATAAAGCGTCACACCGTTAGATAACGTTACCAATTGCCATAATGTCAAACGTTTTAGCGTAGACGCTACCATCCGCGAACGTCACACGTTTCCTCGATAGTATAACTTCGTGTTTAGGGACACACATTAGTATACAACTTATTGACGCCACCTTAAATTCATGTACAAATTAGAAAATCGATGACCAATCCGTTCGAGATCGTTAGCACCCACTTTGATTGTCGAGCGGTTAAGTCTGTAGCTTCACCTCTCCTGTGATTCCTAGAGTCAAATCAGGAAATCCGGGAGTAAGTCGGCTGAAATTTATTGGCAACTGACAACGTAATTCACGGTATGAATATTAATTTAGAGAGTCAAATCGGCTAAGAACATTAGCAATGCGCATAATGTCATACCTTTTACCGAATACCATAACCTCCGAGAATCCGACCCGCTGTAGCGCGTGTCGTGCTTAATGTACACGGATACAAAATCTTAGATATTCTGATGGCCGAGCACCGCATGTTTGTGTGCAAACATCAATATCGGAGGCCAAAGTTCGAGAAAGTTACCACCTGCTGTGTCCGACGACCGGTTAAGTGAATGGCTTCACCTATCCAGTGATTCCGAGAGACGAACGAGGTATTCCTGGAATACATCTGCTGAACAGTATTGACAATACACGCGTTAATTCACGGTATGAAGTTAAAGAAGACAGTCAACCCGTAGGGGAACAATACCAATTGGTATAAAGTCGTTACTTTTGCCCAATACCTTTACTTCCGAGAGCCGGACCCGCTGCAGCGATTGTCTTCCGCAGTTTTCACAGTCACAAATCAGTAAACATTTTAGCAGGCGGACACCTTATTGTCATGTATGAATAGAAAAACTGACGGTCAAACCGTTCGAGAACGATCCCACCTTCTTAGACAGACGAAAGGCTCAATCAATTTCTTCACCTGCCCTGTGATTACAAGGGTCAGACTCAGATTCAGGGAGTCAATGCACAGCCCATTATAGCCGATAGACACATTAGTTCACGGAATGAATATTAAAGTTGGACGTCAAACCTATGTAGAACGTTACCTGTTGGTATAGCGTCAAACCTTTACCGAAGGCCTTAACTTCCTAAATCCTAACCCGTTGTAGAGAGTGTCTTTTGTTCACGGAAACAAATTGGTAGACAGTTTAGAAAACGGAGAGCTTATTTTTATGTATGACTATGTATATCGAGAGTCAAACCGCTGTAGAACGTTATCAGCACCTCTTTCAGTCGAACGGTTAAGTCAGTAGTGTCACGTATCCTGTGATTCCGCGAGTCAAGCGAAATATTCCGGGAGTGAAACCGCTGAACAGTTTTACAATAGAGACCTTATTTCACGGTTTGAATGTTAAAGGACAGAGTATAAACCTTGAAGAACGTTACCCATTCGTATAATGACAAAAGCCTATCGCAGGCATTACCTTTCGATAACCTAACACTGTGCATTGAGAGTATAACTTCGTGTTCAGAGATACAAAATTAGTATTCATTGTAATGACGGACATCTTAATTTTATGTATACATGAGAAAATCGGTAAGCAAACCTTTCCAGAAAGTTTGCACCTTCATTGTGAAATCGCATATCTAACGCAATAGCCTATCCTATGGTTCCGGGAGTCTAACGCGGTATATCAGATGCCTATCTGCTGAACAGTAATGGCAGTGGACACCTTAATTCACGTTCTGACTATTAAAGTAGAACGTGAATCCACTTGGGAATGTTAGCAGCTGGTATCAAGCCGAAAAATTTACCGAAGGCGCTACCTTACGCGAACTGCACCGGCTTCATCGAGAGTATAACTCGGTGTTCAGCGCATGAAATTAGTATTCATTTCAGTGACAGGAACCACAAGTTCATGAATGAATTAGAAGATCGAGTGTCAAACATTTCGAGCCAGTTACCACCTTCTTGGTGAGTCGAGCAGCTAAGCCAATCGCTTCACCCATCCTGTTTTTCCGACAGACAAACCTGGTACTACGGGAGTCCATCCGCTGAACAGTTTTGTAAATACACGGCATATTTCACGGAATGAATATTGCAGCAGAGCATCAAACCGTTATAGAGCTTTACCTATTCATATAGAGTCAAACCTTCTACGGGCGACCATACCTTCCGTGAAGCATGCCCGTTTTATCGAAGGTATAACTACGTGTTCAGAGAAGAAATTAATATTCATTTCAGTGATGGACACCTTAATTTCGTGTATGATTAAAAGTTCGAGGTTCAAACCGTTCGAGAACGTTACCACATTCTGTGAGCGACGAAAGCATAGGTCAATAGCTTCACCCACATTGTGATTCCGAAAATCAAACCAGATCTTCTGGGAGTAAATAGGATGTACACTCTTGGCAGCGCACACCTAAATTCACGGTTTGGTCATTAGAATATAGCATCACACCGTTTGAGAACCGTACAAATTGCTATAAATTCAAACGGTTTAACGAAGGCCTTACCTTCCGCGAATCGCAGACGCTTCATCGAGAGTATGACTTCGTATTCAGAGAAGGAAGTTGGTATCCATTTCAGTGTCGGGCCAATCAATATCATGTACGATTTATGAGATCGAGTATCAAACCGTTCGAAAACGTTTCCATCCACTTTGAGCATCGATCGGCTACACCAAACAGCTTCATCCATCCTGTGACTCCGAGAGTCAAACCAGGTATTCGAGGAGTAAATCATCTGTTAGTTCGGGCAATGGACACCTTAATGAAGTGTATGAATATTGAAGTACAGAATCAAACCGCTGGAGAAAATTACATGTTTATATAACGTCATACTCCTCAGCAGATACCTTACTTTCCGAGAACATAACCCGCTGTTACGTGGGTATAACTTCGGTATCGGCGGAACAAATTGGTTGACGTTTTACCAGACGGAATCCTTAACCCCATACATGAATTAGAAGATCGAGCATCAAACTGTTCGAGATCGTTAGCACCTACTTTGAGAGTCGAACAGCTGAGTCAATAGCTACACCTGTCCAGTGATTTCGAGGGTCAAGGCACGTGTTCCAGGATTAAATCATCTGATCAGCGTTGGCAATAAATGTGCTTTATCAAACGGTATGAATATAAAGGTAGACAGTCAAACCGTCGATGAGCATTTCCAATTTGTATATGATCGAACTTCTTATGGAAGGCCTTACTGTCCGAGAACCTGACCCGCTGTATCGAGAATCTTACTTCGTGCTTCGAGAAGCAAATTAGTTTTCATTTTGGTGACATGCTCCTTAATTACAAGCATGAATTTGAAGATCGAGTGTCAAACCGCTCGAGAATGTCGCTCCCTTCTCTCAGAGTCGAAAGACTATGTTCAATAGCTTCACCTATCCAGGGATTCGGAGAGCCGATCCAGGTATTCCTGGACTAATCCGCTGAACAGTATTGGCAATAGACACCTTTCTCCACGGTTTGGACATTAAAATACAGCTGCACGCCGTGCGAGAACGTTACTAATTGCTATAAAGACAAACGTTTCCTGAAATCCATAACGTGCGAGAAGGTAACCCTCCGTACCGAGGATATAACTTCGAGCTTAGGGAAACACATGAGAGTACATAGTAGTGATGCCACCGCAACATCGTGTCAGAATCAGAAGTTCGAAGCTCAAACCGTTCGAGAGCGTTAGCACCATTTGCGAGAGACGAACGGCTAAATGAGCAGCTTCTCCTATCCTGAGATTCCGTGATTCAGACCACGTAGTTAATCCGCTGAACGGTATTGGAAATTGACACCTTACTCCATGGTTTGGATATTAAAATAGAGCGTCACTTTCTTTCAGATCGTTACCAGTGGCTTTAATGTCAAACGTTTTACAGAAAACCTTATCGTCCGAGAAGCTAACCCGCCGTATTGAGAGTATAACTTCCTGTTTAGGGAAACACGCCAGTACACGTTATAGTTACGGCACCGTGAATTCATGTATGAATTAGAATATCGATGGTCAAACCTTTCGAGAACAATCTCGCCTTCTTTGAGAGTCGAGCGTCTAAGTCAATAGCTTCTCCTACACTGTTATTCCGGCATTCAAACCAGGAATTCCGGAACTCAATCCGCTGTACACTATTGGCAATCGTCAACTTAATTCACGGCTTGAATACGAAAGTACAGAGTCCAACCGATTGGTATAATGTAAACCGATTTAACGAAGGCCATACCCACAGAGAGATTTACCCGCTGTATCGGGAGTATAACTTCGTGTTTAGAGAAACAAGTTACTATACATTTTATTGACGGGCACCTCAATATCTTGTGAGAGTTACAACATCGAGGGTAGAACCTTTCGGGAACGGTACCACATTCCTTAAAATCGAACGGATAAGATAATGGTTTCACCCATCCTGTGATTCCGAATGTCAAAGCAGGCATTCCGGGAGAAAATGCCCTGTACATTATTGGAAATAAACACATTAACTTTGGGATTGAATATTACAGCTAGACGTCATGTCGCTGTAAGGCGATACATATTGGTGTAGAATCAAACTTGTTAGAGATATCTTACCTCCCGTGTACCAGACCCGCCGTTTCGAGAGTATAATTTCGTGTTCGTACAAAGACATTGCTATTCATTTTAGTGACGGACACGATAGTTTCATGTAGGATTAATAAAATTGCCGATCAAAACGATCCGGAGATTTACCATATTCGTTGCGAACGGCACAGCTAAGTAAATAGCTTCACCTATCCTGTGATTCCGAGTGTCAAACCACATATTCGGAAATTATATCCGCAGAAAAGAATTGTCAATAGGCATCGTATTTCCGGGCATGATTATCACAGTAATGAGTCAAACCATTGATGACCGTTACGTATTGGTATAGAGTCAAATTATTTTCAGACGGCCGTACCATCCGAGAAATTAACCTGCTGCATCGAGAGTATAACTTTGTGTCCAGAGAAGCAAATTAGTAAACATTTTAGTGACGTGCTCCATGACTTCATGTATGAATTACAAAATCAAGGGCCAAGCTAATCGTGAATGTTATCACAGTCTTTCATAGTAGCACAGCTAATCGAGCAGCTTCACCTATCCTGGGATACGGAGAGTCAAAGCTGTTATTCTGGGAGTCAATCTGATGTGCAGTGTTGCCATTATACACCCTATCTAACGGTATAAATATTAATGTCACCAGTTAAACCGTCGTAGAACGTTACGAATTGGTATAGGATCAAAGTTTTCCCGAAGGTCTTTCGATCCGCCTAGATAGCACGCCGTATAATGTGTACAACTTCGCCTTCAGAGAAGCCAAGTAGTATCCATTTTAGCGACGGGCACCTTAATACCACGGATGGATTGGAAGATCGGCGGTCATACCGTTCGAGAACGTTAAGGCCCTCTGTGACAGACGAACGGCTAAGTCAATAGCTTCACGTTTCTTGCGATTCCGAGAGTCAAACCACATATTCCTGGAGAAAGTATGCTGAACAGTATTGACAAAGGACACCTCAATTCACGGTTTGAATATTTACGCGGGCCGTCAAGCCATTGTAGAACATTTCCTACACTTGTAGGTTTAAACTTCTCACAGAATGCCTTACCCTCCGAAAAACTGACCAGCTGTATCGAGAGTATAACACCGTGTTCAGAGGTACGAACCAGTATACAATTTAGTGACGGCACCTGGTGTTCATGTATGAGTGAACATATCGAGAATCTAAGTGTTCCAGGTCGATGATACATAATTTGAGAGACGAACGACTAAGTCAGTAGCTTCACCCATCCTGCGATTCCGAGAGTTAAACCAGGTATTTCGGGACCAATTTCGCTGACCAGTATTGGTAACAGTGACACTACACCAAGGATTGTGTTTTATGGCAGGCCGTGAAGCCGCTGTAGAACATTCCCTATAGGCGGAGGGCCAAACAACTTAAAGAATGCCTTCCGCTCTGAAAACTATCCCGCTGTACCGGTAGTATAACACCGTGTTCAGTGGTACGAACTAGTATATATTTTGGTAACGAGCACCATAACCTCGTGCATGAATTAGAAGATGGAGGGTCAAACCGTTCGAGAACGTTGCCACCTTCTGTGAGAGTCGAACGGCTATGTGTATAGCTTCACCTATCCTGATATTCCAACAGTCAAGGTAGGTATTCCTGGAGAAAATCCGCACATTATGGGCAATATGCACCTTGATTCACGGTTTGGTTATTAATATAGAACGTCTATCCTCTTGATAACATTACCAATTGTTATAAAGTCAAATGTTATACGGAAGACCTTACCCACCGAAAACCTAACGCACTGTAACGAGAGTAGGACATGGTGTGTAGCGGTAGAAAATAGTATACATTTTAGCAGGCGGAGAGCTGTTTTCATGTAAGAATTACAAAATCGTGGGACAAACCGTTCGAGAATGTAACCACATTCTTTGGGGTTCGAACGAATTAGTGAATAGCTTCATTCATACCGTGATTCCGAAGGTCAAATCATATATTCCGGCAGTAAATGCAGTCTACAGTATCGGCACTAGATTCCTTAATTCGGAAACTGATTATTAAAATACAGCGTCACACCGAGTGAGAACGTTACAATTGCCATAAAGTCAATCACTTTGCCGAATTCCACACCTAATCCGACCTTACGAGAGTATAGCTTCTTGTTCAGGAAAACACATAAGTATAGAATTTAGTTACGTCACCTTCAATTCACGTATGCTACACAACATAGAGCCTCAAGCCGTTCGAGGACGTTACCACCCTCATTTAGAGTCGAACGGCTAACTCTAAGGTTTCACCTGTCCGGTGATTCCGAGTGTCCACCCAGGTTTCCCGGAAGTATCTACGCTGACAGGTATTGGCAATTGACACCTTGTTCCACGATTTGAGTACTAAAGCTAAGCGTCCAAACGCTGGAGAACGTTACCTATTGATATGGAGTCAAATTATTTTCCACAGGTCATATCTTCCGAGAACGTATAACTTCGTGTCCAGAGAATCAAACTAGTACATATTTTTGGGACGTCCACCTTAATTTCAGGTATGAAATCGACGATCGATTGTTAAACCGTTCGAGAAAGTTTAAACCTTCTTCGGAAATCGAACGGTCTAAGTCAATAGCTTCACCATTCCAGCGATTTCGAGTGACAAACCATGTATTCCAGTATATAATCTGCTGAACAGTATTGCCCCTGCACACCCAATTGCACTATGTAAACATGAAAGTTCTCAGTGAAACCGTTTTAGCGCGTTACCAAGTAGTACCGAGTCAAACTTTTACCAGAAGACTTACCTGCGGTGAATACAACCCGCAGTATCGATGGTACACCGTTGTGTCCAGTGGAGCAAATTGCTATAAATTTTAAAGATGGGTACCTTTATATCATGCATGACCTCGAACATCGAGTGTCAAACGACGTTTGATCGAGAACGTTTCAACTATCTTGGAAAATCGAACGGCTATGCCAATAGCTTTACATATCCCAAGATTCCGAAATTCAAATCAGGTATTTCGCGACTACACCCGCAGCACTGTATTGTAATTAGTTACGCTATTTCCCTTTATATACACTAAAGAACGGGGTTAAACCAATCTACAACGTTACCTATTGCTATGCAGTCAAACTTTAAACAGAAGTCCTGACTTTCCGAGAAGCGAACCCGCTGTATCGAGAGTATAAATTCGTGTTCAGAAAAACATATTAGTACACATTGAAGTGAAGCGCACCGTAATTTCTAGTACGAAAAAGCAGATCGAGTGCCATGCTGGTGGCGGAGGTTACCACCTTCAGAGGGTGTCCATATTGTTAGTAAATAGCTTGACCTATCATGTGTTTCTGAGAGACAAACCAGGTACTCCGGAACTAAATCCGCTGTGCAGTATTGGCGATATGCACCCTACTTCCAAGTATAAGTGTGAAAGTGCAGTGTCAAATATTTGTCCAATGTCACCTATTGGTATGGCGTCAAACTTTTTATCGAAGGCCTTACCCTCTGATATGATAAGCTGCTGTATCGATAGTCTAAATTCGTGTTCAGAGAATCATCCAATTATTCCTTTTAGTGACGGGCACCGTCATTATATGTATGAATCAGAAGATCGATAGGCACACTGTTCCAGAACGGTACTACTTTCTGTGAGATTCGCACAGCCAAGTCATTAGCATCACCTATCCAGCGATTGCGAAAGTAAAACCAGGTATTCCGGGATTAAATCCGCTGAACGGTATTGGGAACTGACACCCTACTTCACGGTTTGAGTACTAAAGTAGAGCGTCAAACCGTTTGACAGCGTTACCAATTCGTATAGAGTCAAACGTTTTATCGAAGGTCTTACCTTCCACGAACATCACCCGCTTCATCGAGAGTGTAATTTTGTGTTCAGCAAAAGAAATTAGCTTACATTTCAGTAACGGGCACCTTAACTTCATGTATAAATTAGATGATCGGAAGTCCACCCGTTCGAGCACGATACTTCCTTCTGTGAGATACGCACATATAAGTCAATAGCATCACATATCCTATGTTTGCGAAAGATAAACCAGATATTCCGGAAGTAAATTCTCTGTAGAGTATTGACAATATACACCTCAATTCACGGTTTGGATATTAAAGCTGGCCATGAAGCCGTAGTCCAACGTTACATATTCGTGTAGGGTTGCACTTCATACTGAATAGCTTACCCTCCGAAAGAAAGATCAGCTCTATCAAGAGTATACCATTATATTCTGAGGTAGGAACTTGTAAACATTTTAGTGACGAGCACCTTAATTTCATGCATGATTTGAAATATCGGTGGTCGAACCGCTCGTGAACGTTGCCACCTTCTGAAAGAGACGACCGGGTAAGTCAATATTTTCACGTATCCTCCGATTGAGAGAGTCAAACAAAGTATTCAGGGAGCAAATACGCTGTACAATTTTGGCGTTATACGCCGTACGTGCACTCTTAAATATTAAATTGCAGAGTGATACCGTTGTCGAACACAACGAATTGGCATCGATTCAAACTCTCTTTCGCAGGCCTTACCATCCGATACCTTTACCTGCTGTATCGATGGTCAATATTCGTGTTCAAGCAATCAACCTATTATTCTGTTTCGTGAAGAGCACCTCCTTTCATGTATGAATAAGGAGATCGATATGCATGCTGTTCCAGAAAGATATAACTATCCGTTATGTTCGCACATCTAAGTCAATAACGACACCAAGCCTGTGATTCCGGGCTTCGAACCAGGTATTCCGGGAGTGAATCCGCTGTTCACTATAGGCAGCAGGCACCTAAATTTATGTATTATTATTAATGTAGGTAGCAAAACCGTTGGAGGATATAACTAGATGGTACAAAGTCAATGATTTTACCGGATACTTTTCTAACCAAGAACCTAACCCGCTGCAGCAAGTGTCTTGATTTGTGCTCACGGAAACAAACCAGTAGATACTTTAGCAGACGGACACCTCATTTTCATGTATGAATAGAACAAAAGGGAGTCAAACCGTTAGAGAATGCTTCCACTTTCTTTGGGAGTCGAAGGGCTAAGTATATAGCTGCACCTATCCTGTGACACCGATCGTTATAGCAAGTATTCCCTTAGATAATTCGCTTTACAGCATTGGCATCGTACACCTTATTTCATGATATAAACATTAGGGTCTAGAATCAAACTCTTGTAGGACGTTACGAACTGACATAGAGTCAAACTTTACAGCGAAGGCCTCACCTTCCGAGAAGGTAACCCGCTGTATTGAGATTATACCTTCGTGTTCAGAGGGCAAATTAGCATACGTTTTAATGACGGGCAACTTTATTTCATGTATGAATAGAATAATCAGGAATCAAACCCTTGGAGAACGTACCCAACATCTTTGGGAGTCGGACGGACAAGTCAATAGCTTCACCTATCCTGTGATTCCGAAAGTCAAACCAGGTATTCCGGGTGTAAAGCTGCTGTACACTATTGTCAATAGACACCTTTGTTCACGAATTGAACATTAAAGTAACCCTTGAAGCACTCTGAGAGGGTTACCAATTGGTATAAAGTCAATCGTTCTACCGAAGGCATTATCTTCCGCGAACCTCACCCGCATCATTCCTAGTACAACTTCGTGTCCAGTGAAAGAAATTGGTGTTCATTTCTGTTGCGGCCCCTTATTGTCATGTACAAATTAGATGGTCGAAGGGGAAACATTTCGAGACCGTTACCACCTACTGTGATATTCGAACAACTAATTATATAGGGGTATATGCGCTGTACGTTATTGCAAATAGAAACCTTATTTCATGGTTTGCATGTTAAAATACCGCTTCAAACCGTTTGAGAGCGTTACCAATTGGTGTAAAGTCTTAACGAAGGCACAAACTTCCCCGAACCACTCCCGCAGTAACGAGAGTATAACTTTTTTTCAGATATACAAATTAATACACATTTTGGTGGTGGACACCTTAAGTTCATGTATGAGCTAGATAATTGAATGTCTAACCGTTCGAGGTCGTTACCACCTCCTTTAAGAGTCGAACGTCTGAGCTAACAACTACAACTATCAAGTGATTCTGAGAGTCATACTAGGTATTCCGAGAGTCCATCCTTTATACACTACTGGCAATGGTCACTTTAGTTCACGGTTAAAATATTAAGGTACAAAGCCAAACATTTGTAAATCGTTACATATAAATTACAAAAGATTTACAGAATTCCTTTCCTCCGAGAACTCAACCCGATGTATGTATACTATTACTTCCTACTACGAGATACAAATTTGTATTCATTGCAGAGAAGGGCAACTTAATACCATGTATGAATGAGATGATCGCTTGTGAAAACGTTCGAGAACTTCACCACATTCGTCGTGAAATCACGCATATAACACAATAGCTTTACCTATCCTGCGATTCCGGGAGTCAAACCGGATATTCCTGGTGAAAGTACGCTGAAGTGTTCTGGCAGTACACACTTTAATTCGCGGTTTGAATATTAGAGTAGAGCGTGAAACGGTTTGCGAGCATACCAATTGGTATAAGGTCAAACGATGTACCGAAGGCCTTAGCTTCCGCGAAGCCTACCTGCCGCATTCAGAGAATAGGTCCGTGTTCAGAGTAGGAAATTAGTATTCATTTCAGTCACGGGCACGTTAATATCATGCACGAATTAGATTATCGGTGGTCAAACCTCTCGAGAACGTTGGCACCTTCTGTGTGAGACGCACGCCTAAGTCAATAGCTTCACCTATCCTGTGACTCCAAGATTCATATCAGGTAATACGGGAACAAATCCGCTGAACTGTATTGGCAATAGACACCATAATACCCGGTATGAGTATTAAAGTGGAGCGACATACGGTTTGAGAACGTTACGAATTCCAACAAATTCAAACATTTTACACAAGGCATTACCGCCCGAGACACTAACCCGCTGCATCGAGTTTCATGCTTAGCTCTGACTGAAACAAATTAGTAGACATTGTAGCAGAAGTACACCTCATTTTGGTATATGAAGGAGATGATCGAGAGGCAAACCGTTCCAGAACGTTACCACCTCCATTCAGAATCGCGCGTCTATGGAAATAGCTTCCTATCCTCTGTGATTCCGAGAGGCACACCAGGTGTATCACGAGTAAATCCGCAGTACAACAATGGCAACGGGTACCATAATCCGCAGTTTATATATCAGAGTAGAGCGTCAAATCCTTTGTGAACGTTACCTATTTCTATAACGTCATACTCCTTACCGGATACCTTTTCATCCGGGAACCTAACCCTCCGTATCGAGAGTATAACTACGTGTCTGATGAAGCCAATTTGTATTCATTTTAGAGACGGGCAACCTAATTCCATATATGAAGTAGGAGAGCGATAGTCAAACCGTTTGAGAACGATACCGCCATATTTGAGTGTCGAACGGTTAAGTCAAATGCTGCACCTGTCCTGTATTTCGGAGAGTCAAATCAGGAACTCCAGGAGTCTATCCGCTGGACAGTATTGGTAATTGACTACTTAATTGACGGTTCGAATATTAATGTTGAGCGTAAAACCGTTGCAGGACATTACTTGTTCGTATAGAATAAAACTTTTTACCATAGGCTTTAACTCCCGAGTAGTCCAACCTGCTGTAGGAAGTGACTTGCTTAGTGTTCATGGCAGCATATAAGTTGACATATCTTGGGAGCGCACCTTAATTTGATGTATGAACAGAATTATCGAGAGTCAAACCTTTCGAGAACGATACAATCTTCTTTTAGAGTCGAACGGATAATTCAACAGTTTTACCTATCCTGCTATTCCGACTGGCAAACCAGGTATGCCGGGAGTCAGTCCGCTCAACACAATTGGTAATGGACTCCTTAATTCGAGGAATGAATATTAAGGTAGAGTGTCAAACTGTTTGAGTACGTTACCAATTTGAACAAAATCAAACGTGTTAACGAAGACCATACTCTCGGAATACCTATCCCGCTTAATGCAGTGTATAACTTCGTGTTCAGAGAAGGAAATTAGTATTCATTTCAGTAACAGGTACCGTATCTTCATGTAGTAATTAGAAGATCGATTGTGAAGCCGTTAGAGAACGTTATCACCTTCCATGAATGTCATACTTATAAGTTAGTTGCTGCACCTTTCCCTTGATTCCGAGATGCAATTCAGGTATTCCAAGAGTAAATGCGCTTAACGGTATAGGTTTAACGATTGGTCTCCAACGCTTTGACGCTTTACTTTCTATTCAAATTAGAGTGTCTATTGGCAGTACTGTTCAGCGGAATTACTCCAGGAATACCTGGATTGACTATCCGAATCTCTGGATTGGTGATGCTATTCAGTTAGCCGTTTGATTCACAAAGAAGGCGGTATCTTTCTCGAATGGTTTGTCGCTCGATCTTCTTTCTCTGAATACGAACTCTCCATGAAGCGGGTGAGGTTCGCAGAAGGTACATGCTAGTGTAGATCGTTTGACTCTATATCATTTGCTACCGTTCTCAAACGGGTTGAGTCTGTACGTTAACATTAAAGCCGATAATTAAGGTGTACATTGCCAATAGTCTTCAGCGGGTATATTGTTGGTATACGCAGTGTGACTCTGCGAATCGCAGGATAGGTGAAGCTATTGTGTTGTATGTGCCTTCTCACGAAGACGGTGGTAACGTTATCGATCGGTTTGACCCTCGATCTTCTAACTCATGCATGAAATTAAGGTGCTCGTCACTATACTGTATAGTAATTTGTTTGATTCTGGTCATGACAGTATGGGTCAAGCTGATAACTTAACTGTGCCAATCATAAGGACGATGGGCACGTAGTCGATTAAATTGGCACCTGATTTTCTAATTCATACGTGAAATTGTGATGCGCATTTCTAAAATATGTATTAATGTCTTTCTCCGAACACGAACATGTACTCTCGGTCCGGCGGTATAGCTTCACGGAAGGTAACGAATTCGGTAAAATGTTTGCATCTACACCAGTAGGTACCCTTCTTCAAAGTGTTGAGGGTCTGCTTTAATATTCAGACCGTGAATTAAGGTGTCTATTACGAATACGTTTCAGCAGATTTACGCTCGGACACCAGATTTGTCTCTCGGTGCCACAGGATAGGTGAAGCTATAGTCTTACCCCTTCGAATCTCGGACAAGTTGGCAACTTTCTCGAACGGCTTGACCCTCGATCTTTTTATTCATATTGATATTATGGTCCGCGTCTCATAAATGTTTACTAGTTTGCTACTCTGAACACGAAGGTATGCTTTCGACGCCGCGGGTTATCTTCTCCGATGGTAAGCCTATCTGGAAAGTGTTCAACTCTATACAAATAGGTAACGTTTTACAATTGTTTGACGGTCTGCTTTAATATTCAAACCGTGAAATAGTGTTTCTATTGCCACTACTGTCCAGCGTATGTACTCCAGGAATACCCGGTTTGTCGATCCGAATCACAGAATAGGTGAAGCTGCTGACTTAGCTGTGCGACTCTCAAAGAATCTGATAACCTTATCGAACGGTTTGACACACGATAATCTAATTCATACACGAAAAAGGTGCTGTCCGTCTCCTAAAATGTCTCCTGATTTGCATCCGTCAGCGCTAAGCATGACATTCCCTACAGCGGGATCGGTTCTAGGATGGAAATGTGTCTGGTAATGTATATGACGTGATATTAATTGGTAACGTTATCCAGTGGTCTGACGCTGTACATTAATATTCATATTGTGAGTTGAAGTGTTGATTGCCAATGCAGCTCAGCGAATTTTCCCATGGAATACCAGATTTGCCTCTCGGAATCGCAGGATAGCTGCAGCTATTGACTCAAAAAGGTGATGACGTTCGTTTGACACCCGATCTATTTATTCATTCATGTAACTGAGGATCCCGTCACAATGATTTATACTAATTTGTTTCTCTGATCACGAAGCACCATACTCCCTCCTGCCAGTTATGTTCTCGGAAGGTAAGGTAATCTGTAAAAAGAATTACTTTATACATACCTCTAATGTTCACCGGCGGTTTGAATCTCTACTTTAATGTTCATGCTGTAATTAATGTTTCTATCGCCAATACTGCTCGGCGGATTTATTCCTGGAATACCGGGCTTGACGCTTGGAATCACATCTATGTGTGAAGCTGTTGACTCGGCGGTTCGACTCCAAAAGGAGGTGGTAACGATCTCGAATTATTTGACGCACGATCTCCTAATTCGTACATGAAAATAAGGTGCCCGTCACTGAAATGGTTACAAATTTCTTCCTGTAAACACGAAATTACACTCTCGATGTTGCGAGTAGAGAAGGTAAGGTCTTCGGTATGTCTTCTGATTTTCGTACTAGTTGGTTGCGTTCTCAAACGGTGCGACGCTGTATTTTAATATTCAAACCGAGAATTATGGTGTCTACTGCTAGTACTCTACTGCACATTTACTCCCTCAACACCTGGTTTGACTTTCGGAATCACAGGATAGGTGAAGCTATTCTCCTAGCCATTCAACTCTCGAAGAAGCTATTGTGACAGCTGTTCGTATCTCAAGGAAAATAGTCACGTTCTCGTAAGCTTTGACACTGGATATTCAAATTCACACGTGATATTATGATGCCCGCCCCTAATATCTATACTAACTTGCTTTTATGAACACGAAGTCGTGCTCTCGATTCAGCGGGTTAGCTTCACGGAATGTACGGTCTTCGGGGAAATGATTGACACTATACGAATTGGTAAAGCTGTACAACGGTTTGATGATCTGCTTTAATATTCATACTGTCAAATAAGCTCTCTAGTGGCAATACTGGTCAGCGAAATAGTCCCAGAATAGCTCGTATGACTCACGGAATCACAGAATAAGAGAAGCAATTGATACCTCCGTTCGTCTCTCGCGGAAGGTGGCACCGTTCTCGAGCGGTTTGACACTCGATCTACTATTGCGTACATGAAGTTAATGTGCTTGACCCTCAAACGGATTCTCATTTTTTTCTTTGAACACGAACTGATACCCCCGATGAAGCCGGTGCGGTTCGCGGATGTTAAGGCCTTCTGATAAACTTCTAATTTATACCAATTGGTTACGCTCTCAAACGGTTTGACGCTCTACTGAAATATTCAAATCGTGAATTAAGGTGTCTGATGCCAAAACACTTCAGCTGGCTGACTCCTGGAATACCTCATTTGACTCTCGGCATCCCAGGATAGGTGAAGGTATTCACATAGCCGTTTGACTCTCAAAGGAGGTGGTATCGTTCTCGAACGAATTGACCCTCGACCTTCTAATTCATACATGAAGTTATGGTACCCGTCACTGAAATGCACACTAATTTCTTTCTCTGAACACGAAGTTATATTCGCGAAACGCCGTGTTTGCTTCCCCGAATGTAGGGCTGTCGGCAAATTGTTTGTCATTATACCAATTAGCAACGTTCTAAAACGCACCGACGCCTTACTTTAGTATTCAGGACGTGGATTAAGGTGTCCATTGCCAATACTGTTCAGCGGATTTTCTCCGGGAATAGATGGTTTATATCCCGAAATCACATGGAAGGTGAAACTATTGCCTTATCCATACGACTTGACCCTCCATCTTCCTATTGATAGAAGCAATTAAAGTGTCCGTCTGCTAAAGAGTCTTCTTAATTGTTTAGTTGAACACTAAGCATGGCACTTGCTGCAGCGGGTTATGTTCTCGAAGGGTACGGTATGCGGTAAAAGGTATGACCATATACAAGTAGGTACCGTTCTACGATGCTTCGGAACTCAATATTACTATTTATACAGTAAATTAAGATGCCTATTGCCAATACTATACTGCGGATATTCTCCCGGAATACCCGATTTGACCCTCGGAATCTCAACAGAGGTGAAGCTACTGACATATCCGCTCGAAACTCAAAGAAGTTTGGAACGTTCTCGGTCGGTTGGACCATCGATATTCTAATTCATTAATGAATTTAAGGAGACGTCACTAAATTCTATACTAATACGTTTTCCTAAACAAGAAGCTATAATCTCGATACTTCGGGTTAGGTGAGGGATTCGGTAATGTGTTTGACTTTATGGCAACTGAAACTTTCCACACAGTGTGACGCTCTATTTTTATAATCAATCTTCGGATTAAGGAATCCAGTGCCAATACTGTACAGTGCGTGTACTGTAGGAATATCTGGTTTGACTATCGGAATCACGGGATGTATGAACCTGTTCACTTACCCCTTCGAATCTCAAAGAAGGTGGCAACGTTCTCGATCGGTATGACTCACGATTTTCTAATGCATACATGATGTTAACGAGTCGTGTCTGAAATGAAAATAAATTTCTTTCTCTGAGGACGAAGTTATACTCTTGTGAATAGAGCGGGTTATTTTCTCAGGGGTATTGCCTTCGGTGACGCGTTCGACTTTATGGCAATTCGTAACGTTCTGAAACAGTTTCACGATTATTTTTATATTCGACCGTAAACAAAGGTGTCTATTGCTAATACTTTTGAGCGGATTTACTCCAGGAATGGCACAACTGACTCATGGAATGATATGATCGGTGAAACTTCTGGCTAAGCATGTCATTGTCAAAATAGGGGGTAACGTTCTCGAACGATTTGTCCCACCACCATCCTATTCATACATGCAATTAAAATGTCCGTCCGCTGTAGTGTCAACTAATTTGTTTCCATGAGAACTAAGCAAGACACTTGCAGCAGAGGGTTAGGTTCTCGGAAGGTGAGGCATTCGGTAATACGTTTGAACATACAGCGATTCGTTACGTTCCCACAGGGTGTGATGCTATATTTTAATATTCATTCCTCGGATTTACGTATCTAATGGCAATGATCTTCAGCGCATTTATTCTCGGATTACCTGGTTAGACGCTCGAATCATAGGGTAGGTAAAGCTACTGACTTAGCCGTTCGTCTCTCACAGAAGGTAGCAGACACTCGACCTTCTGTTTTATTCATGAAATTACGGTGACCGTCACTGAAATGTGTGATAATTCGTTGCGCTGAACCCGCTGCTATACTAACGATGCAGCCGGATATATTCCCGGATGGTAATGTACTCGCTAGAGATTGACTCCACATTCTTATGAATAAATATCAAGATCAAGAGACAATCCGCTTGAGAACGTTTCCACCTTCTTTGAGAGACGAATGGTTAAGTCAATTGCTTGACATATCCTGTGGTGCCAAGAGTCAAACTAGGTGTTCTGGGAGTAAATATGCTGTACAGTATTGGCATTTAAAGCGCTACTTACCGGTGTAAATACTAAAGTACAGTGACACACTGATGTGCATCGTTACCTATTGGTATAGGGTCCAACTTATCACCGAAGGCCGTACCTTACGTGAAGATTACACACCGTATAGAGTGTATAACTTCACGTTCAGAGAAGCCAAGTAGTATCAATTTTAGATATGGGCACCTTAACTTCATGTACGAATTAGTAGATCGAGTGTCAAACCGATCATGAACGTTACCTGCTTCTGTGAGAGACGAACGGCTGAGTCAATAGCTTGACCGATCCTGTGATTCCGAGTGTCAGCCCGGAAAACTCTAGTGTAAGCCTGCTCAAGAGTATTGGCAAAAGACACCTCAATTCGCGGTTTGAATACTAAAGGTGGGCTTCAAACCGTTGTAGAACGATACCTATATGTGTAGGGTCAATCTTCTTACTGAATGCCTCACCATCCGCAAAAATATCCCGCTGTATCGGAAGTATAGCACCGTGTTCAGTGTATACATTTTCATTTTCATTACAAGTATACATTTTCTGATGGGCTCCATTACTTCATTGATGAATTAGAAAACCTATGGTCAAACATTTCGAGGACGTTGCCACCGTCTGTGAGAGACGAACGGTTAAGTCAATAGCGCCACCTATCCTGTTATTCCGAGAGTCAGACCAGGTATTCCGGGAGTAAATTCGCTGAACAGTATTGACGATAGACTCCTTAATTCACGGTATGTGTATTAATATGCAGAACCAAACCGTTGTAAAGCGTTACTTATTGCTAT
Organism: Lasioglossum baleicum; assembly: GCF_051020765.1. Classification (NCBI taxonomy): domain Eukaryota; kingdom Metazoa; phylum Arthropoda; class Insecta; order Hymenoptera; family Halictidae; genus Lasioglossum; species Lasioglossum baleicum. The sequence continues at coordinate 32,770 of NW_027469885.1, read as the reverse complement.
AGAGTCAGAGTAATAACCGAAGGCCTTACCTTCCGAGAACCCATTTCGCTGCAGCGATTGGCATGCTTAGAATTAACCGGAACAAATTAGTAAAGATTTTGGCAGCGGGACACCTCATGTTCAAGCATGAATAGGACGATCGGTTGACAAACCGAGCGAGAAGGTTACGACGTTCTGTGAGAGTCGAAAGGACAAGTCGGTAGCCTCAGTTATCTTGTGCTTGCGAGAGTAAAACCAGGTATTCTCAGAGTCAATCCGGTGTACACTATATGCAGTGGGCATCTTAATTCACGATTTTAGTATTAAATAACAGAGTCTAACCATTCTAGAACTCACCCTATTGGTATAATGCCAATGGTATTGCTGAAGACCTTACCCTCAGAGTACCTAATACGCGGCATCGAGAGTATAACTTCGTAACCAGTGATACAAAATAGTATACATTTTAGTAACTGCCTCCTTAATTTCACGTATGAATTAGAAGGTCGAGGGTCATGCGGTTTGTGATATTTACCACCGTCATTGAGAGTCGCGCAGCGAAGTCAATAGCTTCTCCTATCCTGTGATTCCGAGTAACAAATCAGGTACCCTGGACTAAATCCGTTGTAGAGTGTTGGCAACAGACACATTAATTCGCCGTATGAATATTAATGTAGGGGATCAAGCCGGAGCAATACACAACACAATAACAATTCGTATAAAGTAATTCCTTTTACCGAATTCTTTTCCGTCTGAGAAGCTTGTCCGTTGTAGCGAAAGTATAACTTCGTCATCATCGAATAAAATAGCATAAATATTAGTTTCGGGCATCATAATTTCATCTTTGAATTTGAAGATCTATTGTCAAATGGTTCGGGACCGTGACACCATCTTCGGGTGTCGCACGGCTATGTCAATACCTTCACCTAACCCTGGATTCCGAGGCTCAAAACAGCATTCTAGGAGCATATCCACTGCGCAGCACTGACAATATACACCTAAATTTTCGGCATGAACATTAAAGTGGGGTGTCAAATCGGCGGAGAATATTACCAACTGCTCCAAAGTCATTCTTTTACAGAGTACGTAACCTTCAGAGAGCTTATCCCGCAGCATCGAGAGTACAACTTCGTGATACGAGAAACAAATAAGTGTACTTTCAAGTGACGGGGACCATAACTTCATGTATGAATTAGAAGGACGATGGTCAAACGGATCGGAAACTTTGCAACTTTCTATGCGAGACGCACCGCTATGTCAATAGTTTCACGCACCCTGCGATTCCGAGAGTCAAAGCAGGTATTCCGGAAGCAAACACTCTGAACATCATAGCCAATTGACATCTTAATACACGGTTAGAATGGTAAAGTAGAGCGTCAGACCGTTTGAGATCATTGCCATTTGGTATAAAGTCAAACAGATTACCGAATGCCTTACCTTCGGAGAAGCAAACTCACGGTTTCGATGTTAGATCTTCTTGTTCAAAGAAAGAAATTAGCCTTCATTTCTGTGATAGGCGCCGTAGTTTCATGAATGAATTAGAAGATCGCGAGTCAAACCGTCAGCGGGAGTTACCACCTTCTTCGAGTCGGACGGCTCAGTCTATGGCTACACCTATACTGTGATTTCGAAAGTCAAATCGGATAATCCGGAAGTGGGTCCGCTGGAGTTTATTGGCAACTGCACCTTTACTGACTGTATGAATATTAAAGTAGATAGTGAAGCCGACGTTGAACATTAGCAATTTGAATAAAGACATTCCTACTACCGAATACCTTACCTTCCGATAACCTAACGCGCAGTAGCGAATGTTTTGCATACTGTTCCTGGAAACAAATTAGTAGATATTTTAGCGGACGGACACCACGCTTATGTGTATTATTATCGACACTGAGAGGCAAAGCGTTCGTGAACATTACCACCTTATTTCAGCGTCGCACAGCTGGGTCAATAGCTTCACATATTCTGTGACTCCGAAAGTCAAACCAGTTATTCCTGGAGTAAATCCGCAGAAGAGTATCGGCAATAGACACCGTAATTCACGGTTTAAATACAAAAGCAGACAGCCAAACCGCTGTAGAATGTCAACTGTTTCTATTGAGTCAAGACATTTTACCGATAGCACAATCTTCGGAGAAGATAATCCGCCGTTTCGAGAGTATAACTTCGTATTCATAGGACGAAATTAGTAAACATTTTTGTGAACGACACGTCAATTTTAATATGAACAAACGGATCGACTGTAAAGCCCTCGAGAAAGTTGCCACACTCTTTGGAATTCGAACGGCTAAGTCAAGAGCTCCACCTATCCTGTGATTCCGAGAGTCAAATTTAGCATTCCTGGAGTAAATGCGCAGTAAAGAACTGATAACAGACACCTGAATTCACGGTCTGAGCGACGATGTGGACCGTCAGTTCGTTTTAGACAGTTACCAATATCTGTAAAGTCAAACGTTATGCCAGAGACCTTACCCTCTGAAAAACTAACCCGCTCTATCTAGAGTGTAACATCGTTCTCAGAGTGACGAATTAGTATAAATATTAGTGACGATCACCTTAAGCTCCTGGACGAATCAGAAGATTCATGGCCAAATCGGACGAGAACGTTGCCGCCTTCTGGGAGAGTCGAACGCCTAAGTAAATAGCACCACCTATCCTGTTATTTCGTGAGTCAAACTAGGTATTGCTGGAGTAAGTATGCAGATCAGTATTGTCAATATGAATCCTAATTCAGGGTATGGGTATTATAGCACAGTGTCAATCCGTTGTATAACGTTACATATTGGTATAGAGTCACACTTTTTCCGATGGCCTTACCTTCCGAGAAAATAACTCGCTGGATAGAGAGTATAACTTCGTATTCAGAGAAACCAAGTTTTATCCATTTCAGCGACGGGCGCCTTAATGTCTTGTATGAATTAAAAGGTTGAGTGTCAAATGGATCGGGAACCGGACCAACTTCGTTGTGAGTCGAACGGCTAAGTCAGGAGCATCACCCATCCTCTGATTGCGAGAGTCAAACGAGGTGCTGCGTGATTGAATGCACGGTACAGTGTTGGCAATCGACGCGATAGTTCGAGTTATGAATAATATGCCACACCATCACACCCTTATAGAACGTTACCTATTCGTGTAGAGTCAAGCCTTTTGCAGAAGGACTTACACTCCGAGAACATAGCCTGCAGTATCGGGACTAAAACTTTGTGATTAAAGAAACAAATTAGTATGAATTTTAGTGATATGCACCACAATTTCATGTACGCCCTAGAAGGTTTAGTGTGAAAGCTTTCAGGAACGTTACAGCATCATTTCAGAATCGAACTGCTGAGTCAATAACTCCACATATCCTGCGACTCCGAGGGTGAAACCAGGTGTCCCGGGAGTAAATCCGCTGAACAGTATCGGGAATAGACACCATAATTCACGCATTGAATATTAAAATAGAGCGTCACACCGTGTGAGATGGTTACCAATTGCTATAAAGTCAAACGGTTTACCAATGACCCTCACCTTCCGCGAACCTCGCCCGCTTCATCGGGGGAATAAATTCGTGTTCGGGGAAAAAAATTAGTACTCGTTTCAGTAGTGGACACCACAACTGCATGTGTGAATTAGAAAATCGTGTGTGAGGCAGTGCGAGAAAGTAACCACCATCTTCAAGAGTCGAGCGGCTGAGAATATGGCTTCTCGCATACTGTGATTCAGAGAACGAAAGCAGGTATTCTGGGTGTAAATCGCCTGAAATGTGTAGGCAATAGACGACATAATTCACGGTTTGAATGCTAAAGTAGAGCGACAAACCGTTTGAGAACGCTTGCAATTCGTATAAACTCAAACGCCTTACTGATGAACTCACCCACCGAAAGCCAATCCGGCTGTATTAGGAGCATAACATCGTGCTCAGAGGGTCAAATTAATTTACATTTTGATGAGGGTCACATTAATTTCATGTATTAATTAGAAGATCGAGGTTAAACCGTTCGAGAACGTTACCACCTTAATTGAGAATCGAACGCCTTAGATATCAGCCACACCTCTCCTGTGGTTCCGAAAGACAAACCAGGCATGGCTAGAGTCAATGAACTGTACACTGTTTGCAATGGACACCTTAATTGACGGTTTGAATATTGTAGTAGAGCGTGAAACCGTTTGAGGCCCTCACGATTGGTATAAAGTCAAACCTTTTACCAAAGACCTTATCCTCCAGAAATAAAACCCACTGTATCGAGAGTATAATTTCATGTTGAAGGAAATAAATTAGTACACACTATACTGACGGCCACCTTAATTTAATGTATGAATTGGAATATTGAGCGTCAAACCCTTTGTGAATGTTTCCAATTGCTGTAAAGTCAAACGTTTTATTGAAGGCCGTACCTTCCGCGAACCTCACACGATTCACAGAGGGTACAGCTTCGTGTTGAGAGAATGAAATTAGTAAACGTTTCAGTGACGGGGACCTTAGTATCATTATGAATATGAAGATCGGGAGTCAAGCAGTTTGCGAATGTTACCATCTTCATTAAGAGACGATCGGCTCAGTCAATAGATTCAACTATACCATAATTCGGAGAGGCAAACCAGCTATCCCTGGAGTAAATCAGCTGATCATAATTGCCAATAGACACCCTATTTCACGTTTTGATTAGTAAATTACAGCGTCAAACCGCTTGAGACCATTGCCAATTTGTATAAAGGCAAACACTTTACGGCTGGCCATACCTTAGGACAAGCAATCTCGCCGTATCGGGAGTGTAGCTAAGTGTGTATACAATTTAGTGACGTCACCTTATATTCCTCTATGTATTAAGAGACCGATGTTCAAGCCGTTTGACAACGTTGTCCCTTCTGCGAGAGACGTGCGGCTAAGTTAATATCATAATCCATCCAGCAATTCCGATAGTCAAAGCAGGTATTCCGGGAGTCAATTCTCTGTTCAGTATAGGCAATAAACACCTCAATCTATGTTATGTATATGAAAGTAGTGAGTCACACTGTTGGAGACAATTAATAATTGGTATAATGTCCTTCTTTTTACCGAAAGATTACCTTCCTAGAACATATCACGCAGTAGCGCGTGTCACGCTTAGTGTTCACGGAAAAAAGTTGGTAGATATTTTAGCAGACGGAAACCTTATTTTCATGTAGGAATAGAATAATTGGGAATGAAACCTCTCAAGAACGTTGCCACCGTCTGTGTGAGACGAACAGCTAAGTCAATAGCTCCACCTATCCTGCGATTTCGAGAGTCAAATCAGGTAATCCAACGGTGAATCCGCAGATGAGTATTTGCAATAGATACATTAATTTCGCTTAGTGAATGTTATAAAATATCGTTACACCTTGTGAAAGCGCAACTTATTGCTATGAAGTCGAACGATTTACCGAAGGCTGCACCTTCCGGTAACCTCGCCCGCTTCATCGAGAGTATAGCTTCCTGTTCGGAGGAACATATTCGTATACATTTCAAAGACGGCACCAAAATTTCATGTATGAATTAGAAGGTCGAGTGTAAAACAGTTGGTGACCGTATCCACCTTCTATGATATTCGAACAGCTAAGTCAATAGCTTCACATGTCCTGTGTTTCCGAGGGTGATACCAGCTATTCCTGGAGTAAATCCGCAGAAGACAATTATCAATAGATATCTTAATTCGCTAAGCAAATATTAAAATAGACCGTCACACCGCGTGAGAAGGTAATCAATCGCTATAATGTCAAACAAATCACCGCATGCCTTACCGTCCGAAAAACTGACCCCCTCTATCGAGAGTATAACGCCGTGTTCAGAGGTATGAACTAGTATGCATTTTAGTGACGAGCACCTTAATTTCATGTAGGAATTAGAATATCGCGGATCAGACCTTTCGAGAACGGTACCACCTTCTTTGAGAATCGAACGTCTATGTTAATAGCTTCACCTATCCTATGATTCCGAGAGCCAAAGCAATTATACCGGTAGTAAATCCGCTGAACAGAATTGGCAATAGACGCCGAAATTCACAGATTGAATATTAAAGTAGAACGACAAACCGTCGGATGTCATAACCAATTTGAATAACGTTATTCTCCACACCGAATACCTTACCTATCGAGTATATTATCCCGATGTAGGGAGAGCCTTGCTGGTTGTTGACGGAGACAAATTAGACATTTTCGCAGACGCGCACCGTATTTTCATGCATGAATGGCAGAGCCGTTTGTCAAATCGTTCGCGATCGTTACCACCTTCTTCGGGAATGGAATGGCAGGTTCAATAGCTTCACGTATCCTGTCGTTCCGAGAGTCAGATCTGGAACCCGGAATAAATGCGCTGTAGAGTATTGGCAATGGAATCATTCATTAACGGTATGAATATTAATGCAGTCTGTCATTCCCGTTATAGAACGTTAACAATTTGTATATAGTCATTCATTTTACCGACGGCCTCATCATCCGAGAAGTCTGTCCAGCTGTATCGAGAGTATAACATCGTGTTCAGGCTATGAAATTAGTACACATTTTAGTGACGGGAACATTAACGACATGTATGGAATAGAAGCACGAGTGTCATATCGGTGCAGAACGGTACCAACTTCTGAGAGACGAACGGCTAACTCAATAACTTCTCCTATTCTGTGATTCCGAAGGTCAAACCAGGTATTCGGAGAGCTAATCCGCTAAACGGTATTTGGCAATAGACACAAAAATTCACTGTTTGTATACTAAATTGGAGTGTCTATTCATCTGAGTTGGTTACCAATTGGTATAAAGTCATGCCGTTCATCGCATACCTTACCTTCCGAGAATATAAGGCGTAGTATCGTGGATATTGTATCCCGTTCAGGGAAACAAATGTGTATACATTTTAGTGACAGGTCCCTTAAATTCATGTATGAATTAGAAGGTAGAGGGTCAAACCGTTCGACAAAGATACACCTTCTGTGAGATTCGAACGGCTAAGCCGATCGCGTCACCTGTCCTTTGATTCGAGAGCTAATCCAGGTTCTTCTGGAGTAAATCCGCTGGAAAGTATTGGCATAGACACCGTAATCCACTGTTTGAATATTAAAATCGGACGTCACACCCTTTGAGAACGCTACCAATTGCTATAAAGTCAAACCTTTTTACCTATGGCCTTAGCTTCAGTGTATGTATACAGCCGGTTCGAGGGTATAACTTCATGTTCAGAGGAAGAAATTAGTCTTCCTTTCAGTGACTGGCACCATAATTTCATGTACGAGTAAGAAGGTAAACGGACAAACCGTTCGAGAACGTTGCCACCTTCTGTGGGAGTCGCATGGCTGTCTATTGCTACACCTGTCCTGTGATACCTAGAGTCAAATCAGATAATCCACGCGTAAGTCCGGTGTGAAGTTTGTTGACAACTGACAACTTAATTCAACGTATGAATATTAATGTAGAGAATTAAACCGGCGGAGAACGTTATCAATGCGTATAATATCATACATTCTACCGAATACCATACCTTCCGGGAACCTAACACGCTGTAGCGTGTATCCTGCTTAATGTGCACCGAATCAAATAGTAGATATTTTATCGGGCGAGCAATACATGTTTGTTTGTAAGTATCAATAGCGAGGGCCAAAGCGTTCGAGATTGATACCACCTTCTTCGAAAGTCGAACGGATACGTCAATAGCTTCACCAATCCTTTGATTCCGTGAGACAAACCAGGTTGTTCGGGAGTGAATTAGCTGAAAAGTATTGGCTATGGTCGCCTTATTCGCGGTTCGAATATCAAAGTAGAGCGACAAACTCTCAGTGGTCATAACCAATTCGTATAAAGTTGTTCTCCTTACCGAACTACCTTACCCGCCGAGAATATTGACCTGCTGTAGGGTGTGTCTTGCTCGTTGTTGGCGGACACAAATTAGTGGACATTTTAGCAGACAGACACCGCATTTTCATGTATGAATATCAAAACCGAAAGTCAGACCGCTCGAGAACGATTCGTCGAGAATAGAACAACATTTTCGTCCATCTTGTGATTCCGAAAGTCAAACCTGGTATTTCGAGAGACCATCCGCTGTACACTATTGGCAATGGACACCATAGTTCACGATTTGAATATTAAAGTGGAGCGACAAACCGTTTGAGAGGATTACCATTTAGTATAAAGTCAAACACTGTACCGATGGCCTTACCTTCGGAGAAGATATCCCATCGTATAGAGAATATAGCTTGGTGTACACGGGACGAAATTAGTAAACATTTTAGTGACGTGGTCCTATGTTTTATAATAAATAAGTGGAGCGGGGATCACGCAGTTCGAGAAAGATACCACCTTCACTGAGACTTGAAGGGATAAGTCAATAGCGTCATATATCCTGTGATTCCAGGAGGCAAAGCAGATATTTCGGGAGTAAATGCGCTGCGCAGTATTGGACATATATATACCTTAATTCGCCGATTGTATATTAAAATAGAGATTCACGCCGTATGAGAACGTTACAAATTGATATATCGTCAAACGTTCTTTACGAAAGACTTACGGGCCGTGAAGCTGGCCCGCAGAATGGAGCGTAGAACGTAGTGTTTAGAGAAACACGTCAGTAATCAATTTAGCGACAGCACCAAACCGTCATGTATGAATTAGGAGATCGAAAGTTATACCGTTCGACAACGTTACCATCTTCATGGAGAGTCGCATAGCTAAGGCAATAACTTCACCTATGATGTGATTCCGAGAGTGAAACAAGTCATTATTGGAGCAAGTCCGCTGAATTATAAAGGCAAATGACACCATAATTGACCTTGTGTGTATTAAAGTAGAGAGTCAAACTGTCACAGACCATTATCAATTGGTTTATAGTCACTCTTTTTACCAAAGGCCTTGCCCCCGGAGAATATAAGTCGCTGCATCGCGATAGTAATTTCGAGTCCAAGGAAACAAATTAGTATTCATTTATTGACGTACACCTTAATTTCGTGTACCAATTAGAGGAGCAAGCGTCAAACCGTTCCACAACGTTACCACCGTCTTCGAGAACCGAACTTCAAGATCAATAGCTACAACTATCCTGTGATTCGAAGGTCAAAGAAGGTATTCCGGGAGTAAATCCGTTTTACATTACTGACAACGGGCACCTTAATTCACGGTATGAATGTTAAGACAGAGCGCCAAACCATTGTAGAATTTTACCAGTTGATGTAATATCAAACTTTTACAAAGAGCCTTACCTACCGTGAACCATACCCGCCGTATCGAGAGTATAATTATGTGCTCAGAGAAACACATTAGTTTACAGTTTAGCAACGGGTACCATAATTTCATGCATGGATTAGAAGATCGAGAGGCAAACGGTTCGAAAACGACACCACCCTTTATGAGTGTCGAAAGGCTCCGTCAATAGGTTCACCTACGCTGTGATTCCGAAAGTCAAAGCTGGTAAACTGGAAGCAAATCCGCTAAAGGGTGTTGTCAGTAGACACCTTAGTTCGCGTTATGAATATCATAGAATACCATCACGCCGTTGTGGACAATTACCCATTCATGTAGATTCAAACTTCTTACAGAAAGGTTATCTTCCGAGAACCTAACCCGTCGTATCGAGGGTATAACTTCGTGATTAGAGAAACACATTGGTATACATTTTTGTGACCGCCACGTTAATTTTATGTATGTATTAGAAGGTCGAGGGCAATGAGTTCGAGAACATTACTAACATCTTTTGCAGTGCAACGGCTATGTCAGTAGCATCACCTACCATGTGATACCGAGAGTCAAATCAGGTAGTCCGGGAGTAAATTCGCTGAACAGTCTTTGCACTGGACACGATAATTCGCGGAATAAATATTTAAGGTCAGATTCAAGCCGTTGTAGAACTTTACGAACTCGCATAGAGCCTAACTCTTCACTGAAGGACTTACCTTTCAAGATGCTATCTCTCTGCATCCAGAGTATAACTTCGTGTTCGCGAATGCGAATTAGTATACAAATTAGTGACAGTCACTTTAATTTCAAGTATAAAACAGAAGATCGAGTCTGAGAACGTTGCCACCATCTTTGAAGGTCGAACGGCTGTCACTAGCATCACACATCCTATGATTCCGAGAGTCAAACCAGGTGTTCCGGGAGTACATGCGCTGTACCGTACTGACAATAACCATCTTAATTCACGGTATGGAAAATTATGTACGGATTAACGCCATTCTAGAACGTTAAATATTGGCATGGAGTCCAAATATTTACCGAAGGCCTTACCTTCCGAGAACCTATCCCGCTCCATCGAGAGTGTACCGTCGTGATCAGAGAAACAAATTAGTACACACTTTGGTGTTGGGCACCAGAATATCACTTATGAAATACATAATCGAGGGCCCAACTGTTTGAGATCGTTACCACCTTCTTTGTCGGCCGATGGGCAAAGTCAATAGTTTTTCCTATCCTGTTACGGGCGAAATGCTCGGCATTCCAGCAGTAAATCCCCTGCACAGTATTGACAATAGAACCTTTAATTCACGATACGAGTATTAAAGTAATGAGTCAATCTGTTTGAAAACGATAAGCATTGGTATAAAGTCATATTCCTTCCCGGATTCCCTACCATTCAAGAACATGACCCGCTTGTATCCTGGGTACAACTTCGTGTTCAGAGAACCAAATTAGTGGACATTTTAGCAGGCGGACGTCTTAATTTCATGTAAGAACTAGAAGGTCGATTGTCAAGTAGTTGGAGATCGTTACCACCTTCTCATAGAGTCGAACGTCTGAGTCAGTAGATGCACGTATCCGGTCGTCCTGAGAGTCACACCAGGTTCCCTGGGAGTAAATCCGCTGAACAGTATTGGCTATAGACACCTTGATACACTGTTTGTATACTAAATTTGAGTGTCGATTCATCGGAGATGGTTACCAATTGGTATAAAGTCTTACTCCTTATCGCATACCTTACCTTCCGAGAACATAAGCCGCAGTATTGTGGGTACAATGTAACGTTCAGGGAAACAAATGTGTATATATTTTAGTGACGGGACCTTAAATTCATGTATGAATTAGAAGATTTGCGTCATACCGTTCGAGAATGTCACCGCCCTCTATGAGAATCGAACGGATATGTCAATAGCTCTACCTATCCTGCATTCAGAAAGTCTGTCCAGATAATCCGAGCCTAAATTCGCTGAAGAGATCGGAATAGATAACTAGATTCGCGGAATAAATATTGAAATAGTGCTTTACGCCGTGTAAGACTGTAACTAATTCCTATAAAGTCAAACGTTTTACAGAATGCCTCACCGTCTGAGAAGCTGACCCGCCGTATTTAGAGTTTTGCTACGTGTTTAGAGAAACATATTAGTAAACACTTTAGTGACGGGGATGTTAATTGCACTATGAGTAAGGAGATCGAGCGTCAAACCGATCGAGAAAGTTAGCAGCTACTCTGGGATACGAATGGCAAAGTCAATACCTTCACCCAGCCTGCGATTCCGACAATCGAAGCTGGTATTACGGGAGTAAGTCCGTTGATGAGTATTGGCAACTGACACCTTAATACACGGTTTGTATATTAGAGTAGAGAGTCAAACCGACGGAGAACATTACCAGTGCGCATAAAGTCATTCCTTTTAGCGAATACCATACCATCCGGGAACCTAACCCGCTCTAGCGAGTGTCCTTCATAATGTGCACAGAAACAAATTAATAAATATTTTAGCGGACGAACACGACATGTTTGTGCATAAATATCAACATCGAGAGCCGAAGCGACCGAGAACGATACCATCTTCTCTGAGAGAAGAAAGGCTAAGTCCATAGCTTCATCCATCCTGTGATTAGGAGAGTCAAAACAGGAAGTTTTGTGCAAGTCCGCGGAAGCGTTATATCAATAGACACCTTAATTCGCGGTTTGAATATTACAGTAGAGCGTCAAATCGTTTGAGAGCGTTACCAATTGGTATAATGTAAAACGCTTTACCGAAGGTACTACCAGTGCGAATATCACCTGCGTCATCGAGAATATAACTTCGTGTTCAGAGAAGGAAGTTATGATTCATTTTAGTGACGAGCACCTTAATTTCATGCATAAATTAGATGATCGACGTTCATACCATTCGGGATCGTTACCACCTTTGTGCGAATCGAACGGCTATGTCAATAACTTCTCCTATCCTGTGATTCCGAAAGTCGAAAGAAGAATTGCGCGAATAAATCCGCTATACCGTATTGGCATCGTATACCTTATTTCATGGTATAAATATTAATGCCCAGAGTCAAAGCTTTGTAGGAGGTTACGTATTGATATAGTGTCTGACATTATAGAAAGGCCTCACCTTCTGAGAAGCGAACGTGCTGTATCAGCAGTATATCTTGCAATTCAGGAGTCAAATCAGTATACATTTTAGTGACGGGCACCTTCATTTCGTGTATGAATTAGAAGGTCGAGTGTCAAACCGATCGAGATCGTTGCCCCCTTCTGTCAGATTCGAACGCCTATGTCATAGCTTCACCTATCCAGTGATTCGGAGAGTCATACCAGTATTCCGGGAGTTAATGCGCTGAACAGTATTGGCAATACACACGTTAATTCACGGAACGAAATTAAAGTAGAGAGTCAGGTCGTAAGAGAGCATTCCCAATTAGTATAAATTCATTAATCTTACCCAACACCTTTCCTTCTGAGAACCCGCGATTGTCTTGCCCAGTTTTATAGGATGCAATGAGTAGACATTTTAGGAGGCGGAAATCTTATTTTCATGTATAAATAGGAGGATGGAGTGTCAAACCGCCTGAGAAAATTGCCACCTTATCTGAAAGTGGCACAGCTAAGCCAATAGCCTCACCAATCATGAGATTCCTAGAGCCAAACAAGGTACTCCTGGCGTAAATCCAGGGAACAGTATTGGAATACAGACCTCAATACACGCCACGGATATTAAAGTAGGGAGGAAAATCGTCGGAGAACATTGCCAACACATTATCTGCCGAGAACCTAATCCGCTGGACGAAGTGCCTGGCCTACTGTTCACGGATGGAAATTAGAAGACATTTCAGCAGACGGACATCATATTTTCATGTATGAATTTCAAGATTGTGAGTCAAACCTTTTGGAACTTGCAAACCAATTTTGACTGTCGCTAAGTCAAATTACCTCAACTCGCCAGAGATTCCGAGAGTCAAGCTAGGTATTCCGGCAGGTATTTGCAATAGACTCCCCAACTTGAAGTATAAAGATTAAAGTACAGTTTCAAGCTGCCGTAGATCCTTACCTGTTAGTCCAGTGTCAAACTATTTACATAAGGCATTATCTTCCAAGAACGTATCCCGCAGTGCCGAGCATATAACGTCCCGGTCAGAGAAGCAAAATAGTCTAAATTTTAGTGACGACAAACTACCTACTACCTTCTGTGAGGGTCGAACAGCCAAGACAATAGCTTCACCTATCCTGTGATACCGAAAGTCAAGCCACGTATTCCGGGAGCACATCTGCTGGACAATATTGGCAATAGATTGCCTATTTCACGGTACGAATATGAAGGTAGAGCGTCAGACGGTTATAGAGCTTCATCTTTTAGTTTAGAGTCAATCTTTTTACCGAAGGCCATACCTTCGAGTAGCCCAACCCGCTGAAGCAAGTGTCTTGCTCAGTGTTCAAGGTTGCAAGTTAGTAACATTGGCTCCGGGAATACATGGTTTGCCTCATCGAATATTGGAATACGACAAGCTATGGACTTAGCCATTCGACTCTCAAAGAAGGTGCTAACGTTCTCGAACGGTTTGATCCTCGATCTTACAAATAATAAATGAAATTAAGGTGCCCGTCACTGAAATGTGTACTATTTTTCTACTCAGACCACGATGCTTTACTCTCGTAATCGCAGGTTAGTTTCTCGGAAGGTACTGCCTTCGGTAAAGAGTTAGATTTTATACCAATTGTTACGTTCTCGCACGGTGGAACGATCTATTTCAATATTCAATCCCCGAATTAAGGTATCTATCGCCATTGCTGGACAGCGCATTTACTCCCGGAGTATCTCCTTTGACTTTCTAAACCGCTGGCTTTACGGAGCTACTGACGTAACCGTTTCAATATGAAAGAACGAGGTATCTTTCTCGAATGGTTTGACCCTTAATCTTATTACTCATAATGAAATTAAGGTTCACGTCACTTGCGTGTGTAATAATTTGATCCTCTAAACACGAAGTTATACTCCCGATGAAGCGTGCGAGGTTGGCGAAAGATTCCGCAGTCGGAAAAAGTTTGAATGTATCAAAATTGGTAGCGTTCCCAAACGGTTTCACGCTCTACTTTAATATACAGACCGCCAGGTAAGGCCTCCATTGCCAATACCTTGCAGCGGATAGGCTCCCGGAATATCTGGTTTGACTTTCGGAATTTCAGAATATGTGAAGCTATTTACTTAGCCGTTCTACTTTAACAGAAGGTGGTAACGATCTCGAACCGATAGACCACCGATCTTTTCACTCACGAATGAAATCGAGGTGCTCATCACTAAAATGAACAGTAATTCGACCCTCTGAAAACTGTGTTATATTTTAGATACAGCGGGTTAGTTTTTCAGAGGGTAAGATCTTCGGTAATACGTGTGACTTTACAGCAGATGCTATTGTTCTCAATCAAAGTGACGCTCTACTTTAATATGCACACCCTGAATTGAAGTGTCTGCTACCAATACTGTTCAGCGGATTTAGTCCAGGAATACCTGATGCGATTCTCGGAATCGCACGGTAGGTGAAGCTATGGGAAGGATAGGTATTGGGTAAATGGAATGACTTTATACCTATTGGTCATATTCCCCAACGGTTGGTCTCTCAACCTTAATATTCATGTTGCGATGTAAGGTGTCTTCTGCCAATACTCATCAGTGGATTTACTTCCGCATTACCTGATATGGCTCTTTGAATCCCTGGATAGGTGCAGCGATTGACATAGCCGTCCGTCTTACACAGAAGGTAATAACGTCCACTAACGGTGCGACTCTCTACATTCTGATTCCTGCTGGAAGTTAAGGTGATCGTCACTTAAATGTGAACTAGTTCCACCCACTGAACAACACCTTATTCCTTCGATACAATGGGTAAGATATTCTTGGGATAAGATCTTGGGTATACCGTTTGATTTTATAAAAATTGGTATCATCGGAAAACATCTTGACACTCTATTTTAATATTCAATCCGTGAATTAAGGTGTCTATTTCCAATACTGTACTGCGGCTTTACACCCGGACTACCAGGTTTGACCCCTAGAATCACAGGATAAGTGAAGTTACTGACCTAGCCGTTCGACTCTCAGTGAGGGTGGTAACGTTCGCAAATGATTTGTCCCGCCACTTAGTATTCTACCGTGAATTATGGTGTCTATTGGTAATACAGTTCAGCGCATTTACTCCCGGAATACCAGGTTTGACTCTCGGAATCATAGGAAAAGTGAGGCTATACACTTAGCCGTTCGACCATCAAAGATAGAGGCACACTCGATCTTCTGTTTTATACATGAAATTATGGTGATCGTATCTAAAATGTATGCTAATTCGTTCCTTTGAACACGCTGCAGTACTGTCGATTAAGCGGGCTCGGTTTTCGGAGAGTGAGGACTTGGTGAAGCGTTTGACCCTATACCAATGGGTGACGTTCTCCAACGGTTTGACGCTCGATCCTCTTATTCGTACCTGAAATTAAGGAGCCCGTCACTAGAATATAAACTAATTTGTAACTCTGATCGCGAAGGTATACTCTCGATGCAGCGTGTTAGTTTTTCGTAGGGTGAGGTCGTTGCTAAAACGTTTGATATTATACGAATTGGTAACGCTCTCAAGCAGTTTGACGCTCCATATTAACATGCAAACAACGAAATAAGGTGTCAACTCCCAATTCTGTTTAGAAAACTTACTTCTCGGTTTTCCTGGGTTGACTCTCGGAATCACGGGATAGGTGAAGTTATTCACTTGACCGTTCTACTCACAGAGGGGGCGGTAATGTTCATGATCAATCTGTGTTCCGATCTTATAATGCATTCACGAAATTAAGGTGTGATCTCTTAAATGTCTACTAATTTGCATCTCGGAACACGAAGTAATGCCCTGAATATAGTGGGCTTGCTTCTCGGAAAGAATGGCCTACGGTAAAATGTTAGACTGTATAGGAATGGGTATAGTTCTACAATGGCTTGACCTCCTGCTATAATATTCGAACATTGAATGATGCACGGTAGATCGCGCAACACTACTGTTTGGTCTCCGTTAATTTCTCAAGACAGGATTCTGAACCGCAAGCAATTCTTTCTCATTTTTATATTTATATTCAAATACTGCAATTTACTGTTATGGTCATTACAATTTTTTTCGAAATTGTTAGTTGTATAGCTCTATTGTTAGTTAAAAAAATTGTATACCTGAATACAAGTGTCTTTGGAACTTGTTCAGTGCACGTTTATGACACTATTCTGTTAAACTTATTGTCATTTTACATGATTGTCTGTATACGTACATACGCTTCCGGTGCGACACGAATGGACTGGAGTTGCAGTTGCCTTCGGTATGTGGGAACAGCACTGCTGAATGGTCTTCGTCAATTTCATTAACTCTGATTTGGTTCCGTATGGATTTCATCCCAGTCTTCCATTTATATATACATTCTGCAGTTGTCTCTTCGGATATCTTCTATTTCTTCCATAATTTGCAGTTTGTAATTTGAATAACTTGTATTTCTTAGTAATGGTGTCCTTGAAAATAGTTTAGTGTACGATTACAACATTATTTTGTTATATTTATGGTTATTGTTCATGATTGTCTGTATACGTACCTATGCTTCCAGATCGACACGCCTGGATCGGGCAAGTAGTTGCGTACGGTGGATAGATGCGAGACTGCTATACGGTATAAGGTATATTCGATTCTTTTCAAAATTTCAAATGTTTAACATCAGAAATTGTATTTTATAGGAATAGTGTCCTTGGAAATAGATGTTTGCACGTTTATGTTAATATTTTGCTATACATACTGTTATTACATACGGTTGCCTGTATGCGCACCTATGCTTCCAGAAAGACACGGCTTTAGTGGCTTTGCAGTTGCGTACGGCAGAAAGGAGCGACACTACTTTATGGTCTACGATAATGTTTTTATCCTTGGTATTGCACAGTAAGAATTTTTTCCCAGTTTTACATTTATTTGTACATACTATAAGTTACTGCTGTGATATTTCCAGTTCTCCTAAAAAATACAACTTCTGAAATAAAAAATTGGAGGGTTTGAATATAACCAGAAATATCATATCAGTAGAGCACAGAATGTAGTAATAAATAGTGAATATCGAAGGAATGCATTCGGAACAATATCAAGGATAGAGAAATTATCGAAGATAATAACGTAGAGGCGGTCCGATATGCCGAACGCACCTGCAAGAACATAACAGTCGAGTCGCTCCGGATGCGTATGAGCAAATACACACAATCTCTTAAAGTGACAATAATTTTAACAAAATAATGTCATCAACGTAAGCTCAACTAATTCAAAAGGAACTTAACGTTAACAATACATTTTTGGGAATTAAAAACTGGAATTTTTGAAAAAAATCGGGAACAATGCGTACTGGGCAGAATCAGGTCTAAAGATAATAACGAAGATCATCCAGTAATGTCGCTCCGATCATCAGCACGCACCTACAAAGCCACTCCAGTCGCATCGCGCCGGGAGCGTGGGTACGTATACAGACAACGGTAATAGATAACAACATGTTTAACAAAATGAAGTCATCAATGTACACTCATCTAATTCCAACCGCACTTTTACTAAGAAATACAATTTATGAAAATAAAGACTTGAAATTTTGAAAAAAATTGAAAATATCACAACAATAAATTACAGTACGCATAAAAAAGTGGAACGCTGGGAAAAATGCATACTGTACAATCTCAAGACTAATGAAATTAACGTAGACCATCCGGCAGTGCCGCTCCGATTTGCGGTACGCAACTAGAAGACCACAACTGTCGTTGTACTGGACAGAATCAGGGCTGAAGATAATAAAGAAGATAATCCAGTAATGTCGCTCCGATCATCAGCACGCACCTACAAGGCCACTCCATTCGCATCGCGCCGGAAGCATAGGTATCTATGCACACAATCGTATAAAATAACAATAAGATTAATAAACTGATGTCACAAACGCACACTGAACTAATTCCAAAGTAACTATTACTGAAAATTACAAATTGTCAGACTAAGGATTGAAAGTTTTAAAAAAATTGAAAATATCAATGCAATAAATAAGGGTCTGCATAAATATATGGAGACCGGGAAAAATGATTACGGTACTATATCAGGATTAAAGAAATTACCAAATACCATCCAGTAGTGCCTCCAATCTGCTCAACGCCACTCCAATACGTCGCCAGTCGTCTCGCTCCGGCATCGTAGTTACGTATACAAACCATGAGAACATAACGTAAGATAAAACAAACTATTATCATAAACGTACACTTAACTAATATCAAAGAGAGATTTCCTATGAAATACACTTTTTCAAATTAAAATTGGATATTATGAGAAAAATCAAAAAATCACAACAGTAAACTGCACTATGCAGAAGTAAATAGAAATTTGCGAAAGATTGCATGCAGTGCAATATTGTGGTTAAAGAGGTTTACGAAGATCACGCGGTATGCCGCTTCGATCTGGCGTTCGCAACTACAAGACCACATCAGCCGTGTCGCTACAGCACCGAAGGTACGTATACAGACAACCGTGTACAATGACAAAAAGCTTGAGAGGATATTGCCATAAACATAAGCTCAACAAATTCAAAAGGCGCGTATACAAAGGAATACTGGTCCTTGGATTTAAATTTATGAATTTTGAAGCAATTGAAAAAATCATAACAGTAAAATGCAGTATGTAGAAGTGAATAGAAAATTGCAAAATTATGCATGCGGCACAATCTTATGGATAAAGAAATAAACAAAGATCATCCAGTAGAGCCGTTTCGATCTGGCGTTCGCAACTGCAAGTCCTCGCCATTGGTGTAGGTCCGTGATAGCAGGTTCGCATACAGAAAGTTATATAAACTAGCAATATGTAACAAATAAATGACATAAGCGTACACTCATGTAATTACAAAGACACCCTTATTAAGAAATAGAATTTCTTACAATGAAAGTTGAAAATTTGGAAGAAAATCGAAAATATTAGGACAGTAAATTGCACAATGTATAAAGAAAGTAACAATTGGGAACAAATGCAAAGAAATAAACAGGAAACTGGGAATGAATTGTTACGATACTGTATTGAGTATATTGAAATTAACAAAGACCATACAGTCGAGCAGCTCCGAACTACCGAACGCAACTACAATGTCATCCCATTCGTGTTGCTGCAGAAGCGTAGCTTTGTATTCAGACTATCATATTATACAACAGAAAATTAAACAAAATATTTGCATAAATGTAGACTTATCCAATTGAAAAGGCACTTTTACTAAGGAGTACAAATTTTTAATTTAAAAACTGGAAATTATGGAAAATCGAAAATAGCATAACTGTAATATCCAGCATGTATAAATAAATGGAAGACGGGGAAGACATCCATACGGTACAGTATTATGGTTGAACAAATTAACGAAGCTCATAGAGTAGTGTCGCTCCGATATACCGATCGCAACTACAAGACCACTCCACACGTGTCGCGCTGTAAGCGAGGTACGAATACGGAGAATCATATAAAATAAGAAGAAGCATAAATCAATACTGTCATAAATGTAAACTCAACTAATTCCACAGACACTTTTCCGAAAAAATGCAGTCTTTGATCTTAAAGACTGGAAGTTATGAAACAAATCGAAAATATCGTAAAAGTAAATTGCAGTATGTGATAATAAATGGATGTCTGCGATAAAATGCATACGTTACAAAATGAAGGATAATGACAATATCGTAGACCATCCAGCAGTGCCGCACCGTTCTGCCGTACGTGACTAAAAGTCCTCGACAGTCGTGTCCCTCAAACAGCGTTGGTATATATATAGACCATCGTATAAAGAAAGAATAAGTTTAACAAAATACTGACATAAACGTACACTCATCTTATGCCAAAGACATTGTTACTAAGAAACACAATCCTTTAAACTAAAAATTGAAAATATTGAGAAACATTGAATATATCATATTAGCAAATTACAATTAATTAAACTACAAGGAAGACTGCAAAAGAGTCTATGCAGTATAACACCCAAGTTATAAAATATTAACGAAGACCATACAGTAGCATCGCTCCTATCTATCGAACACAACTACGAGGTCATTCCAGTCGTGTCGCACTGGAAGCGTCGGTACGTACACAGACTATCATATAAAGTAACAATAAGTTTAACAGAATAATGTCCTGAACGAATACTCGATTAATTCCAAAGACACTATTACTGGGAAATACAATTCCTTAAAATTAAAATTGAAAATTACGAAAAAAAAATCGAAAATATCACAACAATAAATTACAGTATGCATAAGTAAATGGAAAACTGGGAAAAAATGTATACGGTACAAAATCTGGGTTAAATAAATTAACGAAGACCATCGAGTAGTGCCGCTCCGATCATGTGAACGCAACTATAGCATAATTCCAGCCGTGTCGTGCAGGAACCGTAGGTACGTTTTCAGACAACAGAATAAAATAAAAATATTTTTAACAAGATAATGTCATAAACGTACACTCAACTAATTTCAAAGGCACTTTTACTAAGGAATAAAAGTTTTTTACACAAAAATTGAAAATTTGGAACAAGAACGAAAATGTAACAACAGTAAATTGCAGTATCTGTAAATAAATAAAAAACTGTGACGGAATGCATATGGTACAAAATCGCGGATAAGGAATTGACTGAAATCATACAGTAATGCCGCGTCGATCTGCAGTGTGCAACTACTAGACCTCGATATATCTTCATGTAACCTGTGATAGCATGAGTATAAGCAGGTATTCCGGCCGTAAATCGGCTGAACTGTATTGGTAATAGATGCATTAATTCGCTGGTAGAATATTAATGTAGAGCGTCAAACTGTTTGGGTGCGTTGCCACTTTGTAAAAAGTCGAACGCTTTTCTGGAGACCATACACTTCGAAAGCCTAACCAGCTGTATCGATGGTATATCTCCGTGTTGAGGGGAACAAATTAGTAGACATTCTAGCGACGCGCACCTTAGTTTCAGGCATGGGTAAGATGATAGAGGGTCAAACCGTTCTAGATACTTACCACGTTCTCTGATAGTGGGACAGCTAAGACAATAGTTCCTGCGTTCCTGTGATTTTGAGAGCTGAACCAGGTATTCGGGCAGTCATTCCTCTGATCAGTATTAGCAATGGACACCTTAAACAACGGGTTGATATTAAAGTAGTTCGCCAAGCCGTTTGAGACCGTTACCAATTGGTATAAGGACGAAAATTTGACGGAGGGCATTACTTTCCGAGAAGTATATTCCGCTGTAGGGCGTGTCTTGCTTAGTGTTGGTGGAATCAAATTATTAGACATTTGAGCAGACGGACACCATATTTTCGTGTATGAACAGCAAAATCGAGACACAAGCTGTTCGAGATCCTTACCTCCTGCTTTGAGGGACGCACAGATACGTCCATAGCATCACCCATCCTGTGGTTCCGTAATTGAAGCTAGGTATCCCAGGAGTGAATGCGCTGAACAGGATTGGCAAAATACACCTAAATTCACGGTATGAATATTAAACTGCAATGTCAAACCATTATAGAACGTTACATATACGTATAGGGGTCAAACGTTTTACCGAAGGCCTTACCTTCCGTGGACCGAATCCGCTGTATCGAGAGCATAACATCGTGTTGAAGGATGCAAGTAAGTATACATCTTAGTGACGCCACCATTAAATTCATGTATGAAGTAGAAGTTCTAGGGTCAAGACGCTCGCGAACGTTGCCACCTTCTGTTAAACAGCAACCGCTGCGCCAATGGCTTCACCTATCCTGTGGTTGGTAAAGTCAAACGAGGTATTCCTGAACTTAGGCCGCTGAACAGTATTGGCAATAGACACCTTAATTCACGGTTTGAATGTTAATGAAGAGCGTCCAACACTTTTATATCGTTATCAATTAGCGTAAAGTCAAACGTTTTACCGTTGGCCTCACCTTCGGCGAATTTCACACGCTGCATCCCGAGTATTATTTCGTGGACAGCGAAGCACGATAGTATACATAATATACACGCGCACCATGGTTCCGCGCATGAATTAGAAGATCTTGGGTCAAACCGTTGAGACCTTTGCCATGTTCGCTGAGAGTGGAACGGCTAAGACAATAGAAACTGCTATTCTGTGATTCCGAAAGAAAAACCAGGTATTCCGGGAGCACATCCGCTGGAAAATATTGGCAATAAACAGCTTATTTCACGGAATGAATATGAAGGTAGAGCGTTCGACGGTTATAGAGCTTCATCTTTTAATTTACAGTCAAACTTTTCACCGAGGACCATACCTTCCGAGAAACCCAAACCGCTGCACCAAGTGTCTTGCTCAGTGCTCAAGATAGCAAATCAGTAACACTTACTCCGGGAATACGTGGTTTGACTCATAGAATATTTGAATAAATCTAGCTATGGACTTAGCCGTTCGTCTCTAAATGAAAGTGGTAACGTTCTCGAGCGGTTTGACACTCGATATAATAAGTAATTACATGAAATTACGGTGCCTGTCACTAAAATTCATACTAACTTGTTTCTCTGAACACGAAGGCACACCCTCTGCAGAGCTGGTTAGCTTCTAGGATGGTATGGCCTTCGGTAGAACGTTTGACTCTATACGAGTAGGTGAAGCTCTGCAACGGTCTAATGTTCTGCATTATTATTCATGCCGTAAGTTAAGCTGTCTATTGCCAATACTGTTCAGCGGATTAGACCAGGAATACCTGGTTTGGCTCTCCGAATCCCTGGATAGGTGAAGGTATTGACATAGTCGTTCGACTCTGACAGAAGGGGGCAACGTTGTCGAGCGGTTTGACCCCCGATCTTCTAGATCATACATGAAATTAAGGAGTCCGTCGTCTAAAACTTCTATTAATTTGTTTCCCTGATCCCGATGCTATACCCCCCCGACCCAGCGGTTACTTTCCCGTAAGGAGTATGACGTTATACCAAACGGTATCGTTCTCCAGCGGATTGACTCTGTACTATAATATTCATACAGTGAGTAGAGGTGTTTATTGCCAATGCTTTTCTGCGAATTCACTCTTGGAATACCTGATTTGCCTCTAGGAATCACACGATAGCTGCAGCCTTTGGCCTAGGCGTTCTAATTCATACATCAGAACAAGGTCGCGGGTTCTATAATGCATACTAATTTGTGCCTCTGATCACGAGTTCATACTCTCGATGCAGCGGGGTCAGGTCCTCGGAAGGTGCGGCCTTCGGTAGGTACGTTTGCCTTTATACCATCTGGTAACGTTCTGAATCGGTCTCACGCTGTACTTTAATATTCAAACCGCGAATGAAGGTCTCCATGACGAATTGTGTACTGCGAATTGACTCCCGTCATACCTGGTTAGCCTATCGGAATAGCAGAGTGGTGAATCTATGCACTTAGCCGCTCAACTCTCAAAGAAGTTGGGATCGATCTCGAACGGTCTGGCACTCGATCTTCTAATTCATATTTGAATACAAGGTATGTTTCTCATATAATGCCTACTCATTTGTTTCCCTGAGCACTAAACCTGACACTCGCTACAGCGTGATAGGTTCTATGAAGGATATGTTTCGGTTACAAGAATGACTCGATACCGATTGGTAATGTTCTCCGACGGATTGACTTTCTACTTTAATATTCATAGCGTGAATTAGGGGTGTATTTCCAATACTGAATAGCAGGTTGACTGCCGGAATACCTGGTTTGACTCTGAGAATGACAGGATAAGTGTATCGATTGATTTAGCAGTAGTAGTCTCGAAGAATGTGGTAATGTTCCGGAAAATAGTGACCTTGGATTTTCTAATTCCTTCATGAAATTAAGGTGCGTGTGTCTATGTTCAGAAGATCTTTCTTCTCTGAAGACGAAGTTATACTTTCTATACAGTGGGTTATGTTCTCGGCGGGCAAGGCCTTCGGTAGACGTTTGACTTTATACGATTTGCAGCGTTCCGAATCGGTTTGATGCTCACTGCAATATTAATTATGTATCATGCGGATTAACGCTCTACCGTAATATTCAAACCGTGAATTAAGGTGTCCTTTACCAATACTGTATAGTAGCTTTATTCTCGGAATGCTGGTATGACTCTCGATATCGCAGGATATGTGACGCTATTGACTTAGATGTGCGTCTCTCAGAGGAGGTGGCAACGGTCTCGAACGGTTTGAACCTCGATATTCTAATTCATACATGAATTTAAGGTGACGACCCTAAATTGTATACTAATGAATTTCCGTAATCAGGAAGTTATACTCTCGAGACAGCGATTAGATTTTCGGAGGGATGGTCTTCGGTCAAGCGTTAGACTTTATAGCAGTTGGTAACGTTCTCAAACGGTTTGACATCCAATTTTATATTCACTCTGATAACCAAGTATCAATTGCTAATTCTCATCTGCGGCGTTACTGTCGGATTACCTGGTATGGCTCTCGGAATCATAGGATATGTAGAGCTATTGATATATCCATTCGATTCTCAAGATGGTGGCAACGTTTATCGAAAGATTTTGAGGCTCGATCTCCTAATTCACACATGAACATATAATCCCCGTCACTAAATGTATAATAATTTGTATTTCTGAACACGCATCCTTGATATAGGGGGTGTGATTCTCGGATGGTGAGCCCTTGCAAAAAGTTTGACACTATAACAATAGGTAATGATCTACAAAGGCTTGACGCTCTACTTCAATATTCATACCGTGAATGACCGAGTCCATTGGTAATACTGCTCTGCGGATTGACTTCGGGAATACCTGGTCTGACCGCCAGAATCGCATAATATGTGGAGCAATGACATAGCCGTTCGTCTCTCACAGATGGCCACAACGTCACAAGCAGTTTGACTCTCAATCTCCTAACACATACATGAAGTTATGGTGCCCGTAATTAAAATGTTTTCTAATTTGTTTCTCTTATCGCGAAGTCATGCTCTCGATACTGCGGGATACGTACTCGGACATAACGTAGTCTGCAAATAGAACGACTCTATAACTATTTGTAATGCTCCCCGACGATTTGACTGTCGACTCTAATGCTCATGCCGAGAGATTAGGTGTCCATTGTCAATGCTGTGCAGCGAATGTACTCCTAGTATACCTGGTTAACTATCGGTATCACAGAGTAGTTGAAGGTATTGACGTAGCTGTGCCACTCTTTATGTTGTGGCGGGACACAGCCCGCAACCCGATCGCCACGCTGCTGCACCAAGGGGAAGGCCATGTGAGGATCCTGTGGGGTGACGTCGTAGTGGTGGGCTGCTACGTCTCGCCCAACCGCACTCTCGCGGAGGTCGAGGATTGCCTGGACGGTGTGCGAAGGGCGGTGAACCAGCACCTTTCCGGCTCCGTGCTCGTTCCTCGGGTATTTCAACGCTCACGCTACCGCGTGGGGGTGCCGGAGG
Organism: Lasioglossum baleicum; assembly: GCF_051020765.1. Classification (NCBI taxonomy): domain Eukaryota; kingdom Metazoa; phylum Arthropoda; class Insecta; order Hymenoptera; family Halictidae; genus Lasioglossum; species Lasioglossum baleicum. Next base: position 7,233 of record NW_027469885.1, on the reverse strand, counting down.
ACCAACGCGAGAGGCGAGGCGTTCCTCGAATGGGCAGCCGGGTTGGATCTGCGGATCCTCAACCGGGGCGGAGCTAGCACGTTCGTGCGGCCGGCGGGGGAGTCCTTGGTGGACATCTCGTTCGCCTCGCTGGCCGCGCTGAGAGGCTCACGGCATGGGAGTGGAAGAGAAGATCGATTTGCTGAGCGACCATATACCCATCCTCATGCGCTACCGCGCCCCGGGCCCGGCCGGCGTCGTCGAGAAGAGAAAGAAGAGGCAGAATCGACTCGGCTCGGAGGCGGCAGCCTGCAGCGCATGGACAGGGTTGCGGTGCAAGCGGCGGACTGATCCCCAGCCCCGGCGGGTGACGTTGAAGCGCAGGTCTCGGAGCTCCAGCGAGCCATGACGGAGGCGTGCGACGTTGCCATGCCACAGGCAACGAAGAAGCCGCCAAGGTCGGTGTACTAGTGGAGCGTCGAGCTCACGACTCTCAGGTAGATGGCAATCGAGCCCGCCAACGGTACACCCGGGCCAGACGCGGAAGAGCCGCCACATCGGAGGAAGAGTCCGCCTTGCGCAGGGAGTGCAGGGGCACGAACATGAGCCTGCGCAGGGCGGTCAAGACTCCGCCGCGTACGGAGAGCATGAAGCCTGCCTTCGCGAAGCGGGTCTTCATCACCCTCTTCCCGCGTCACCTGGGGAGGAGAGGACAGCGGAGGAGGCCCCGACGACGCGATGCGAATTCGGATGGACAGACGACCTTGGGGTATCCTCCGAGGACCGGAGCCGAGCGATTCGGGAAATGGGAGCGTGATCCGAGGCGCCGGGACCGGACGGGATCCCTGGACGCGACTGGGTAGTCGCGTCGAGTGTCCTCGAAAGTCGGGTCAGGACCCTCTTCACACAGTGCCTCCCGGAGTGCAAGTTTCCGAAGTGCTGCAAGGAGCCAAGGCGGTGCTGCTGCCGGAGGTGGGCAAGTCACAGCATTCTCCGGCGGCGTATAGGCTGATGTGCCTGTTGGACGTGGGTGGGAAGCTCTTCGAGAGGGTGGTAGCCAGGAGGCTGTGGGACTAGCTCTCGGGAGCTGGTCCGGATCTGGATGACCGACAGTTCAGTATCCGGCAGGAGCGATCGACCATCGACGCAGTCCAGCGCGTCAGGTCCCCTGTCGGAGACGGTCGTCCAACAGGGCGGGGTGATGTTGACCGTTTGTTTGGACATCGCCAACGCGTTTAATCCTCTGCCCTGGACTGCCGTCAGGGTGGCGTTGGAGAGGAACGAGGTGCCCCTGTACCTGGCGGCGGTTGTCCGAGACTAACTGTCCAACCGGCGTTTACAATATCACGGGTGGGACGGTACTGTGCGCAGGGAGATATGCTGCGGGGTCCCACAGGGCCGGTACTGGGTCCGATCCTGTGGAACTTAGCGATCGATACAGTGCCTGCATGGCTCGCTCCCCGACGTGGTGAGTGTCACTTGCTACGCGGATGACACCCTCGTCACGGCGAGGGGTCGCGAGTACGGGAGGACTTACTCGGCTCGCCGAACTGGGAGTGGCCATAATGGTTAAGGCCGTAGAACGGTTGGGACTCCGCGTCTCGCCGGAGAAGACCCTGGCGATCTGGTTCCACGGCGGGACGAATCGGGTAGCACCGTCGGGCAACGTACGAAGATGAACGGTCTACGTGGGTGGATTGGTAGTCCAGATCCGGGATACGATGTATTATCTCGGCTCGTGCTGGACGGCCGATGGACCTTCGAGGACCACTTCGAGCAGCTCGCCACTCGCCAGGAACGGACGGGGTGTGGCACTGTGCCGGCTCCTCCCGAACATCGGAGGGCCGGACGAGACAGTACGCCGGTGTCATCCATTCGATGGCCTTGTACGGAGCCCAGGTATGTACGGCGGACCAGATGGCCAGCCGCAAGCGCTGTACAGACTCGCTAGTGTCTGGCGCAAACTGGCCATCAGGGTGGTGTGGGGGTATCGCACCCTATCACACGAGGCGCCCTCTGACCTGGCGGGCCTCCTGTCGCCGGATCTGCTAGCGGGAATGGAGACCAGAACTTACGACCTCGTGCGTTGTCGACTGAGCGGGCTCCCGAGTCCAGGACCGGAGGAAGCGGATAACATCAAGAAGGAGATCCGACGGTCCCGGTTTGGAAGAGTGGAGACGGAGGCTGAGCCGTCAGGCCTGCCTCCGCCAGAGGGCCGTCGGAGCCATCGTCCCGGTCCTTGACGCGCCGATGAAGAGCGGGGCAGGCGGACATTCCGCCTCGCGCATGTGCTCCCCGGACATGGGTGTTTCGGACAGTACCTCAACAAGATCGGGCGTGAGGTTACGCCTGGGTGTTGGTTCTGCGACGCGGAGGTGGACACCGCGCAGCACACCCTGGAGGAGTGTCCGGCCTCGACAGCTGAAAGACGGGCACGGCAGAGTGTTGAAGGGTGGGACCTCACGCTCTTCGCCATCGTGCCTAACATGGTGGAGCCCGAGAGGGAATTGGCGAGCTGTGGCCTCCTTCTGCGAGCAGGTGATGCTGCAGGCAGGACGCAGCAGGAGCGTGGCTGGGAAGAAGGAGCACAGGCCCGCTCTCGCTCCGGAAGGCAGTTCGGCGAGCGCGACGCAGGCTCACATGAGCGCGCGCGCCAGACGACAGTCCCACGTGGTAGGATAACGTCCGGGGAAGAGCCCCTGCCGGTCGAGGCAGTCCCCGTCCTTTACCTTCCCGTCACCAGGGGGGATCGCGGGGTGGTTGGTTGTGAGACATACCTCTCGGGGATCGCGGTCAATGGAGGTGTCGGTGTTGCACGAGTGGTCCACGCGGCACTGCCATAGAGCCAAGAGGAAGAAGCGCGACGCGCGATGAAGATCTCAGCAAGGTGAGCCGTGGGTGAGCGCTGGACGCTTCGGTGCCTGACGCTTGAATTCCCGGGGCTCCTCTTAGCGGAGACGGCGGTCCACCGCGGGGGATTAGTTGGTAAGAATCCGCCAGACCCCCGGCCCCTCCCTCAGGGGGCCAGGACATCTTTTGAAGATTCCCCTCGTCAAACAACAAAAAAGCTGTGCCACTCTCAAAGATGGTGGCTATGTTCTCGAATGGCATGCCCGCGATATTCTATATATGCATGAAAAGTAATGTATCCGACTGCTAAAGTGTATAATAATTTGAGAACGTGGAAACTAAGGAACACAATCGCTGCAACGGGTTGCGTCATCGGAACGTAGGGTATTGGGTGAAAGGAACGGCTTAATACGAATTGTTAATGTTAGCCGACGTAAGATTCTATACTTTAATACTCATACACTGAATTAAGGGTCTATTGCAAAAGTGTTCTGCTACTTTTTTCTCTCGGAATACCTTGTTTGACTCGCGGTATCAAAGCATAGGTGAAGCCATTGACATAGCTCTGTCCGAAACATAAGGCAGGTGTTAAAGTTCTCCATGGTTTGACTCTGAATCGTCATTTCATACATGAAATTTAGGTGCTGCGCTATAAAATGGGTACTAATTTGTATCTCTGAGCACGAAGTTACACTCGCCATACAGCGAGCTACGTTCGCCGAAATAAAGGTTTTCGGTAAAACATTTTACTATATACCAACTGGAAACGTAATCGAACGGATTGTCTCTACTTTCATAATCATTCCGAGAAACAAGGCGACTGTTGCCAATACTGTTCAGCAAATTTACTCTGGGAATAACTTGTGCAGCTTTCGGCATCACAGAATATGTCAAGATATTGACTTACCTTTGCGACACGCAAATCGTTGTTGAATGTCTTTTACTCTCAATATTCTTATTCGTGCCTGAAATTTAGGTGCATGTCGAGAAAATAAAAGGTAATGTGCTTCTCTGAGAACAAAGTTGTACTCTCTATATGGAGGTGTTGTTTCGCGGTAGATAAGGCTTTCTGTATAAAATGTGACAGCAAACCAATAGATAGAGCTCTACAAAGGTTTGGCGCTCTACCTTAATATTCATACCGTGAAATTAAGATGTCCGTTTCCAGTAGTATTCAACGGACTGACACCAGGAATACCTTGTTTGACCTGCGGAATGATAGAGTAGGTGCAGGTATCGATCTAGAACTTCTTCTTTCGAAAAGGTGATAACGTTGTAGAACGATTTGACGGTCGCTCTTAAAATTCGTGCGTGAAATTGAGGTGTACGTCACTACAATGCGTACTAATTTGTTTCCTTGGACACGTCATTATTATCTCGATACAGCGAGTTATGTTCTCGGAATATAAGTCCTTCGTTAAAAGGCATGATTACATACAATTTGACACTGATCTCCGACAGATTGAGTCTCGACTTTAATGTTGAAACTGTGATTGTGGTGTCTATTGCCAATACTGTTCAGCGGATTTACTCCCGGAATACCAAATTTGACACTCGAAATCACAGGACAGGTGAAGCTATTGACTTTTCCGTTCGTCCTCTAAAATAAGGCGGTAACGTTCTCGAAAGGTTTGACGTTCGGCCTTCTAATGCACACATGATGTTAAGGTGCCGTCACTGATATGGAGACTCATTTGTATATCTGAACTATTACGAACTGTAATATACTGTTATGATATTTTCATTTCCTTTCAAAATTTCAAGTTTGTAATTTCAGAAATTGAATCGTACACGAAGAGTGCCTTCGAATTAGTTGGGCATACGTTTGTGACAATAGTTTGTTATATTACTGTTATATTAATGATTGTCACCATATGTCCCTTCGCTATCGGCACGGTGCCACTGGAGACGTCTTGTGGTTGCGTTCGTAGATGGGTACAACACTACTTCATGTCGCCGGAAATTACTATTGCCTTGATATTGTTCCGTATACATCTATTACCAGTTTACGGTTTATTTATACATACTGTAATTTAATATTATGATATTTTCGATATTCCAAATTCTAACTTTTATCTTAATAAATTGCATTTCTTTGTAATAGTTCCTTTTGAATTAGTTGAGCTACGTTTATTCCAGTATTTTGTTAAACTTGTTGTTATTTTAAATATTGTCTGTATACGTACCTACGCTTCCTGTACGAGAAGACTGGTGTCGTGTTGCACTTGCGAAAGTCAGATCGGCGCGGTATATTGGAAGGCCCTCGTTTATTTCGTTAAACTTGATTATGTACCGTTGTCATTTTCCCCAGTTTTCTATTTCTTATATATACTGTAATTTGCAGTTATGATATTTCCATTTTTTTTTTCAAAACTTCAACCATTTTGTTTTAATAATTGCATTTTTTAGGACAAGTGCCATAGAATTAGTAGATTGAACGATCCATGACAATATTTTGTTAAATTCATTGTATTTTATAGGATTGTCTCTATATGTACCTACGCTGCGGAGCGACAGGACTGGATTCGTCTTGTTGTTGCGTTCGCTAGGTCGGAGCGACAACTGCTGTATGGCTACGTTAATTTCTTTAACTTGATATACTTCCGTATGCATTCCTTCGCATTTTTCCATTTATTTATATATACTGTAATTTACTGTTTTAATACTTACGAATCTTCCAAAATTCCCAATTTTTAATATCAATCATTGTACATTTTATGAAAAGTGTCTTCGGATCAGTTGAGTGTACGTTTATGTCATCAGTTTTCTATATTTGTTGTTATTTCATACGTACCTACGCTTCCTGAACGACACTGGTGGAGTTCTCTTGCAGTTGCGGAATATCGGAGGGACAATGCTGTATGGGCTTTGATAATTTCTTTGACCATGATTTTGTACCGTGTGCATTATTTCTCTGTATTCTGTTTATGTCTACATACGGTAATTTACTGTTATGATATCTCCAGTTCTTTCCAATTTTTTCAATTTTTGGTTTAAAAATTGTATTTATCAGTGACAGTGCCTTTGGAATTAGTCGAGTGTACGTTTATGCCAATATTATGATGAAACTTATTGTTATTTTACATAATACTCCTTTATACGTACATATGCCTCCGGAGCGACGCGCCAGTTATGGTCCTGCAGGTGCGTTCGGCAAATCGGACCAACACTACGGTATTGTCTTCGTTAATTTCTCTATCCTTGATATTGCGCGAATGCATTCTTTCGAAATTCACTATTCATTTCTACGTTCTGTGATCTACTGTTATGATACTTCCGATTTTATTCAACCCCTCCAATCTTTATCTAAGAAATTGTATTTTTAGGAGCAGTGAAGTAAGTGATCGTAAGAGTAAATTACGATATTCCTATATAAACCGAGAATTGCGAAAGAGGGAATACGGTACAACATTGTGTTAAAGGAATTAACGATGACCATATAGTATGCCGCTCCGATCTCCCAAACGCAACTACAAGACCACTCCAACCGTGACGCCTCGAACGCATAGATCCGCATACACACAACCGTATAAAAAATAACTAGCTTGACAAAATACTGTCACAAACGTTAACTCAACTTTATCAAAGGCACTTTTACTATGAAATGTATACATAACTGGAAGACTGGGAAGGAATGCATGCGGTACAGTATCAAGGTAGATAAGTTATCGAAGATCATGCAGCAGTGTCGCTCCGATCTACCGAACGCAGCAACGAGGCCTCTCCAGTCGTGTCGCACATGAAGCGTAGGTACCTACAAAAACAATCATATAAAATAACGATAAGATTAACCAGATAACGTCATAATCGTACTCTCAACTAATTCCAAGGACACTCTTCCAAGAAAATACAATCTTTCATATAAAATTGATAATTACGCAAAAAATAGAAAATATCATAAGAGTAAATTACAGTAGTATAAGTTAATGGGAAAACTGGAAAGGATGCGAGCGGTACAATATCAAGGTTAGGGAAGTTAACGAAGACCATGCAGTAGTGTCGCCCAGACCAGTCGTACGTAGCTACAAACATGACCTCGCCAGTCGTGTCGGAGAATAAAGTAGAAGTGTAAAGGAATTGATAGAGACCATCCTGTAGTTTCGCCCGACCTGCCGTACGCAAATACAAGACAGCGCCAGTGGTATCGCTCCGACAAGCGTAGGAAACAGACATATGATATGAAATGAAAATAATCTTAACACAATAATGTCATAACGTGCACTCATCTAATTCTGAACTCACTTTTACTGTAAAAATACAATTCCTTAAAATATAAATTGAAAATTTAGATGAAAATCGAAATGTCATGACATTAAATTACAGTATGTGTAAATAAATGGAAAAATTGGACAAAATGCACACGGCCTCAAAATCATCGTTAACGAAATCAACGAAGACTATCCA